>NC_084618.1:5292667-5420167 GCF_033978795.1 Nerophis ophidion | reverse complement strand
ACATACACATATATACATAGGTACATATACAAAATACATATATATATATATACACACATATATGTGTATATATATACACACATGTATTTACATGTGTAAATACAGATATATACATATATACATACATATATATGTATATACATATATATATACACACACATGTATATACATACATATATATATATATATATATACACATACAGATATATACATATATATACACACATATTACATAAATATACATATACGTACATATATACATACAAATATGTACATATACAAAATACATATATATATATATGTACACACATATATGTGTATACATACACACACATGTATTTACATATATACATACAGATATATACATATATACATACATATATATGTATATACATATATATATACACACACACATATGTATATACATACATATATATATATATACACACACATACAGATATATACATATATATACACACATATGTATATACACATATATATGTATATATATACACATATATATGTATAAATGTACATATATATATATATATACAGTACAAACATATATACGTATGTGTGTGTGTATATATGTATATACAGTACATGGTATTAATTACTTAATTAATTTCATATACTTTTTATTTTATTTTTTTTATGTAATTCTTAGTTTTGATTTTTTTTGTCTTGTTTTGACAGGATTTTTTGCATAAGACAATGTTTTTGTTGTTTTAAAATTGTATTACATTACATTATTTTTTTGTGAATTTTATAACATTTTTTTACAGTATGTATTATTAAGGATGTCTTTTTTTTCAATATCAGTCCATTTTTTTTTTTTGCCTGAAAGCGACCTTCTTGAGTCGGCATAGCTCGGTTGGTAGAGCGGCCGTGCCAGCAACTTGAGGGTTGCAGGTTCGATTCCCGCTTGTGCCATCCTAGTCACTGCCGTTGTGTCCTTGGGCAAGACACTTTACCCACCTGCTCCCAGTGCCACCCACACTGCTTTAAATGTAACTTAGATATTGGGTTTCACTTTGTAAAGCGCTTTGAGTCACTTGAGAAAAGCGCTATATAAATATAATTCACTTATAATTCACTTGAGGCAGTGCTCGAATGGCCTTCAGGTCCCTTAGTGACCCCTTTTGCTTTATTTTTTTAACAGCCAGTTAGGGGGAAAACCGACCATTTCGCAGTAGACTATGTGCCGAAATGGAAAATAATAGAAACATTCATCTCCAATGACCCTTAAACAAAGCCTGAAGCCCCTCCCACAACTGCTGACCCCGCCCACTTATGGAAATGGCACACATATGTTGCAAATGTGTTGGTGTGGATTACGGACATCATGTTGATATTTAATGTGGCCAAAAGTGTTAACGAATATTGCATTATTTTAGCGTATTATACATCTTTATTTACTCTATATATATATTTTTAAATATATTTTTTATTTGATTATTTTTTTTCAATATCAATCCATTTTCTCTTTTTTTTTGGCCATTGTAATTTTTCTTTCTTTAGGGTTTTCTGCTAAAATGTCCTAAAGTTTATGTCTCCCAGCGCCCTCTGTTGCTTTTATTTTGAAGGCCAAATCGCGCCTATTATAACAAAAACATATTTTGTGTCAAGTTCCTCTGAAGCCATTGTTGAACCACTCCACAGACTCCTCCCACAGCAGCTGGCCCCGCCTACTATTCCAACAACACCCGTAGCTATCCGGCTAAGCTAACATACATTTTGAACGACACATCATTAAATTAAATATTATTATATATTTATTTATATTTTTATAATATGGCCCTAAAGTGCGATAAATGTTTATTTTATTTGTGTCCCCACAGGAGCAGTACGACTTCTGCTACAGGGTGGTACAAGACTATGTGGACATTTTCTCCGACTATGCCAACTTTAAATGAGCATAGGTTTGCCTTATAAATGTTGTCTTTTTGTTGTTGTTGAGGTTTTTTTTTTGTTGTTTTTTGTGTGTGTATGTATGTTCCTTTTCAAAATTATCTATTTTTTGCTACGCACTTGTCTTAACATGAACTAAACCTCCATCTAGGCTGTATTATATATAAATATAAATACAACTATATATATATATATATATATATATACATACATACAAAATGTGTTTTCCCTCAATTGTACATGAAAAAAAATTGGTAATTTATATTTTGCAGTATGTATGATGATTATTTGTCTTTTTTTTTTTTCTGTTTAGTTTCTGTATGATATTGTACTTTTCGTGTCCTTGTAAAAATGTTAAGAGGTTGTACATGTATGTATTTATGTATGGAAAGTGACATTCCACACGAGTGGAGGGTTGCAACACAGCAAGGATGTGTTTTCTTTGAAATAATCGATGATAATTCCAATGTATTTGTCTACTCTTCCAGTGATGTGGGACACGTTCCATTCAACGTAGCTCACAAAAAAAAGTGTAAAATGGCCATTACGGGCGCCGACTTTTTGCTCGAGCCACTGCACAATGAAAAAAGCACATAAAGAAATCAGCCTTTTACCGACAAAAAAAACCCTTCCAACCGTCGAGGGTATTTATCTTTAAATGTGTGCCATTAGTACCCACTTTTTTAAATGAAGTTTTAATTAAGAAAAAAGAATTTAAAATGCAGTAAGCGTGCTCCCAGGCGACACGCACAGGCTTGGTTTTAAGTGGAACGCAAAAAGCATTTTTTGGAAGTGACTTTTTTAAGGTGTCTTATTGTAAAGCTTCTACGTGTAAATTAACTTGCCCTCCACATTAAACCAAACTTTGTGAATTATTTCATGGAATTCTGCTTGGAGAAATGGGATTTATTTACGTGTTTGTTTTTGTTGTTGTATATGTGCGAGTCAGTCCATCAAATGTTATTTATGCAACGCTTTTCCTGCACAGGCAAGTGGCAACGAACACAAAGTGCTTTACAGGAAAAGGAGAAGAAAAAACACACACACACAGCGCTATTGACAATAACAAAACATGGCAATGAGGATAGAGGAAAAACCCCACCTGCAGAATAACTCAAATTAACGCCATCTAAAAAGTCGTATGAAACATAAAATGTATGTAAAAAAATTATATATATATATATAATGCATTGATAAAACATAACATTGAGAGCATAACACTAGTAATAATTGCAATAAATTAAACAGAAAATAGTGATAATGAACCGTGCCTGTTTTTTCCAGTAATTATTTGCTGTTATATATATATATATGTGTGTGTGTGTGTGTGTGTGTGTGTGTGTGTGTGTGTGTGTGTGTGTGTGTGTGTGTGTGTGTGCGCATATGCAGTATATATGTATGTACGCCTAGAGTATATGTGTATAGATGAGTGTGTGTGTGTGTGTATATTATATAAATAATATGTATATATATATATATAATGTTTATATTTTACATAATATATATATACACATACATATACAAAATCAAATTACTACACATACATACATATATATACACATAGAGTGTGTGTATATATAATATATATGTATTTATAATATACATTAAAAAAAATATACATATATGTAAACATATATATATATATATACATATGTACATACACATATATATACATATGTATATATATAATATATATTTATAATATACATTAAAAAAAATATATATACATATATAGACACAAATATATACATACATATATATGTATATATATGTATATAATGTATATATATGTATATATTTTATATATATATATATATATTTTATATATTTTATATATATATATGTATATATTTCAGCCCTTTGAGACACTAGTGATTTAGGGCTATATAAGTAAACATTGATTGATTGATTGATGTATGTATGTATATATCTACATATACAAATATATATACGAAAACATATACATTCACATATGTATATATATACATATGTGTACATATATATATATATATACAGAATGTATATGGTATAATTTCAATCCATATCAGGTTTATTTAATTATAAACTCATTTAAAAACTGCTGACATTAACAAGATATGAATTTAGATACAATTTAAAAAGGTACAATTTAATCCAATAGGATCAGGGTCAAAACTCAGTTTGATTTATTATTTAATGTGTAATTTATTAGTAATTGTCTATGCTTTTATTTGACAAACATGTATCCACAGGCGCTTCTTTACGTGTCTTTGACGCATTTCACCGCCAGAGGGCAGTGTTTATTAGTGTAGAGCCAGTAAAATTGCTCCGATCGGTGAGTTCATGTCTTTACCATGAAGGCTTTTTATTGTCGCCCCGAATTTAAGCACGTGACGGCAAACTTGGCTCCTGATTGGCTGCTTCTGGGACACCATTGATTGCTTCATTCTTAGTTTACCGGAAGTGGCTCTTGAGTTTGGAAGCAACGAATATTCCTGCACTGAATTTTTATTTACATTGAATTAAAAAAAAAACTGCCTTTTTTAATTGATAAAACGCACACACTTTTCTGGCAAATTTCTATTTCATAAAATGTTTGGTTTAAGTTGATGATGAACAAAAAAACATACATAAAAAAGACTAACATTAACAGGATAAAACAGAATATTTGTATTAAAATGTGATAAATAATGGTTTTGGACATCTCATTTATCACTTTTTTGATCTTGCAATAACTGTTAAGAGGTCTTCTTTTGAGCGTGTAAGATTTAAGATCAGTGCAATTAAAAAACAAAAAAAACAATATAGTTACGACTATATTGAATATATAATATGCATCTAATTTATAACACCAACATACTTTCAAATATTTGTGAATAAATAGATACGATCAAAAATAATATCAACCTGACGGAGATTCCCGAGCCATTTTAATAAGGAAGCAGTCACGTGATCGCGTGACGTCACTCAAGGAGCCGCAGACGCCTTTTTCAATCGACATCGATGCTAAACACGCAGACTTTGTGAGAGCCAGCAACGATTACTTTGTGACAAATTATGCTCCAGAATTTTATATTTTTTTCAGCCCGAACACACAGACGAAAACAATAAGTTTTAGTAAAGCCGAGTGCTGAAGGACGTAGATGAACTGAAACACTGTAGCATTAGCAGCATTGCTAAGTGCTAAACAAACAGAGTAGCCATTTTAGATTATAATAAAACAATGTTTGTGCTAAACATACAAACTAACTATTCGAAACAATAATGAAAAATAAAAAAACACTAATAGTTTAACTCTTGCTGGGACGCCGACATAATTCTGTTGGGACGAAGATTTATCCTCACGAAGGGTTAAAAAAAAAAAAAAAAAAGTTCCTGCATTAAAAGTGTCTTTTTCGCCGCCTCCAGGATGTGAAAGTCGACCAGCCAGTCGCTCCATGGCCACTTTTGTCTACTACCAGGTGAGACATGCATGATTTATAATTTACTTTAAGCAAGTTTGAGACAAAGTAGAAGTTTAAAAGCCTACTGAAATGAGATGTTCTTATTCAAACGGGGATAGCAGCTCCATTCTATGTGTCATACTTGATCATTTCCCGATATTGCCATATTTTTGCTGAAAGGATTTAGTAGAGAACATCGACCATAAAGTTTGCGACTTTTGGTCGCTAATAAAAAAGCCTTGCCTGTACCGGAAGTAGCAGACGATGTGCGCGTGACGTCACGGGTTGTGGAGCTCCTCACGTCATCACATTGTTTACAATCATGGCCACCAGCAGCTAGAGCGATTCGGATCGAGAAAGCGACGATTTCCCCATTAATTTGAGCGAGGATGAAAGATTTGCGGATGAGGAAGGACTAGTAAAAAAAAAAGACTCGGGCAGTGGGAGCGATTCAGATGTTATTAGACACATTTACTAGGATAATTGGCAGAGGGGTTAGTGCGTCTGCCTCACAATACGAAGTTCCTGCAGTCCTGGGTTCAAATCCAGGCTCGGGATCTCTCTGTGTGGAGTTTGCATGTTCTCCCCGTGAATGCGTGGGTTCCCTCCGGGTACTCCGGCTTCCTCCCACTTCCAAAGACATGCACCTGGGGATAGGTTGATTGGCAACACTAAATTGGCCCTAGTGTGTGAATGTTGTCTGTCTATCTGTGTTGGCCCTGCGATGAGGTGGCGACTTGTCCAGGGTGTACCCTGCCTTCCGCCCGATTGTAGCTGAGATAGGCGCCAGCGCCCCCCGCGACCCCGAAAGGGAATAAGCGGTAGAAAATGGATGGATGGATATCTGAAAAATCCCTTATCTGCTTATTGTGTTACAGGTGTTTTAGTGAGGTTATATGGTCGTACCTGTACAGCCTGAAAGTGGGAGGGGTGTGGTGACCGCCAGTGTCTCCGAGGGAAGCCGGTCGGGCCAGGCTGAGATTTTTATTTTTTTTCCCCCCTCCAACAACGGTGGAAGCATCCGACGGTCGGGGACAGCTGGTGGGAGGAGGCAAGAGAGTCGCAGCTGCCTCTTTGACAAGTGCAGGAGGAACGACGCAAGCTCATGTCTACAGTAAGAGCCGACTTATTACCACCATTTTCTTACCGAATTCTGCCGGTTGACATGTAGTAGGGAACCATGTTCGCTTGACCGCTCTGTTCCATAGTAAAGCTTCACCGTCACCTTTCGGGAATGTAAACAAGGAAACACCGGCTGTGTTTGTATTGCTAATACACCGCTTCCCACCTACAGCTTTCTTCTTTGACGTCTCCATTATTAATTGAACAAATTGCAAAAGATTAAGCAACACAGGTGTCCATAATAATGTGGAATTATGCGATGAAAAGACAGGACTTATAGCTGGGAACGGTGCTGGACCAAAATGTCCCCTACAATGCGTGACGTCATGCGCACGCGTCATCATACCGCGATATTTTAGCATGATATGTCCGCGCAAAATTTAAAATTGCAATCTAGTCAATTAAAAAGGCCGTCTTGGCATGTGTTGCAATGTTAATATTTCATCATTGATGTATAAACTATCAGACTGCGTGGTCGGTAGTAGTGGCTTTCAGTAGGCCTTTAAGACCATTTTAGACCATAATAAAACAATGTATGTGCTAAACATACAAAGTAACCATTCTAAACAATAATGAAAAGAAAAAAACACTAATAGTTTAACTCTTGCTGGGACGCCGACATAATTCTGTTGGGATGAAGATTTAAACACAATCCTCACGAAGGGTTAAAAAAAAAAAGTTCCTGCATTAAAAGTGTCTTTTTCGCCGCCTCCAGGATGTGAAAGTCGACCAGCCAGTCGCTCCATGGCCACTTTTGTCTACTACCAGGTGAGACATGCATGATTTATAATTTACTTCATTTACTTTAAGCAAGTTTGAGACAAAATAGAAGTTTAAAGTGTGTCAATATTAGTAGTGTAAGTTAGCAGGAGCTCACTGCTATCAATGCGCCGCAAAAAATAGTCCGTATGCTTTAGCGCAGGGGTGCCCATTACGTCGATCGCGAGCTACCAGTCGACCGCGGGGGGTGTGTCAGTCGATCTCCAGCCAGGCTTTTAAAAAAAATAGACCTATAAATGAGTGATCATCAATCTTCACCAAGACGTCACTTAAATGACATTCACGGTACCGGAGGGTCTTGTGAGATGACGCTGGCTGCTGCAAGATCATTATTATGAAAATATGACCGAGAGGAAGGCCAGAAACACTTTTTATTTCAACAGACTCTCGCGCCGTCCCTTCCGTCAAAACTCTAAAGGCCGACTGCACATTTCCTATCTTCACAATAAAAGCCCTGCTTCATGCTGCCTGCGCTAAGTAAATACAGAGTCTCGGAAAACTGGCGTGCACAAGCGATCCCTCAGAAAGCTGGCGTGCACATCACTTGTGCACGCCAGCTTTCCGAGTCCATGCGCGGCTCCTTCTGTTCGAAAGCATCGATAACTTGTTTAGAGAAGTCTTCCTTATCTTTCTTCAGTTTTAAAAGTCTCTCCGTCTCGATGGAAGCCTCCTGCTTTGATTGAAAGTCCAGTTTAGAAAACAGTTTTATTTTAGATATGTAATCCTCCATGTTAAAAGTGCAAGCGAGAGGAAAAAATAAAGGATCGCTGCTCACTCTTGCTGCTTGTTGTCACTTCTTCTGCAGCCAAGTTGTCGCAAGAAGGATCACTAGCGTCCTCTACCACCAGGAGGCGGGAGTCATTTAATGACTCATATTTAGGGACGGCGTGGCGCAGTGGTAGAGTGATCGTGCGCAACCCGAGGGTCCCTGGTTCAATCCCCACCTAGTACCAACTTCGTCACGTCCGTTGTGTCCTGAGCAAGACACTTCACCCTTGCTCCTGATGGGTGCTGGTTGACGCCTTGCATGGCAGCTCCCTCCATCAGTGTGTGAATGTGTGTGTAAATGTGGAAGTAGTGTCAAAGCGCTTTGAGTACCTTGAAGGTAGAAAAGCGCTATACAAGTACAACCCATTTATTTATTTATCATTTATATTTGACACACGCAGCTACGGTATATTAATAAAACATAGCTGCTTACTGTTCTTTTTAGCATATTCAATAGCTTGGAACTCAAATCCTACTGAATATCTCTTAATCTTCTTTCCTTTATGAGATTTCAAATGATTGAACTCAGCCTCCTCCATTTTGAAAATGATAACAGGTGAAGTGTCACTCGTGACGTGACGAGTTTGACCCGGTGGAAATTCTAGACATGCGCTAATAAAAATAATAGTTTGCGAAACGAGCTTGACCCGGCGTTAATCCTGAGCCGGAGGTAATGCTAAGCATGCGCTAATAATTTTGCGAAACGAGTTTGAGCCGGCAGTAATTCTAGGCAGGCGCATACTATATACCCGGCGGCAATTCAAGGAAATACGGTAGTCATTTTCTATATCGCACAGAGACAAACCCGCGATATATGGAGTATATTCGATATATCGCTCAGCCCTAGTCTCAAGCATTCTTTTAAGACCTCTGTCATTTGCAATCTCCGGCAGTTGATCTTCTTCTTCTTGCATAGACATGCCGGATTCACCCGGTTTGTTGACAAATGGGTCACGGGTCCATTCCTTGGCAGCTCGTGGGTCTTCTGTTGTGGGAAAGTAGTCTTTTAAAAGCAAAGACAGGTGGCCGTGCACCGGCCGGGAGAATGAAGAGGCTGCTGCTCAGTCTCTTCCAAAATCCCCACCAGTGTTTGAAACGTGCCAAATGGACCATCTGTTCACACGCCGTGCCCACAAATCAAGTTCGGTCTTAAATGTTGCTACTTTATCAGCCAACTTGAAACTACTTTCCCCTGAAGTGACGCATCCAGTTCATTGAGCAGGTTGAATATGTCACACAAGTACCTTATTTTCCGGATCATCTTTCTTCTTTGATGTCTCCATTATTATTAAAATAGCGGGTCTATTTTCAAACAAAAGGCGCACTGGATTATAAAGCGCATTAAAGGGGTCATTATATTTAAAAATTTTTCTAAATTGAAAATTGTGGTCTACATAAGTGTTTTTCTAACACAGTCCGGTGTACTGTGAGAGATGATCTAATTTCACCTATTTGGGTTAAAAATGTTTTTTGCAAACCAGTAATTATAGTCTGAAATAATGTGTTGTTGTTGAGTGTCGGTGCTGTCTAGAGCTGGGCAGAGTGACCGTGTAATACTCTTCCATATCACTAGGTGGCAGCAGCTAGGTAATTGCTTTGTAGATGTCGGAATCAGCGGGAGGCAGTGTGCGGGTAAAAAAGGTGTCTAATGCTTAAACCAAAAATAAACAAAAGGTGAGTGCCCCTAAGAAAAGGCCTACTGAAATGAGATTTTCTTATTTAAACGGGGATAGCAGGTCCATTCTATGTGTCATACTTTATCATTTCGCGATATTGCCATATTTTTGCTGAAAGGATTTAGTAGAGAACATCCACGATAAAGTTCGCAACTTTTGGTCGCTAATAAAAAAAGCCTTTCCTGTACCGGAAGTAGCAGACGATGTGCGCGTGACGTCACGGATTGTAGGGCTCCTCACATCCTCACATTGTTTACAATCATGGCCACCTGCAGCGAGAGCAATTCAGACCGAGAAACCGACGATTTCCCCATTAATTTGAGCGAGGATGAAAGATTTGTGGATGAGGAAAGTGAGAGTGAAGGACTAGGAAAAAAAAAGGCGAGGGCAGTGGGAGCGATTCAGATGTTATTAGACACATTTACTCGGATAATTCTGGAAAATCCCTTATCTGCTCTTTGTGTTACTAGTGTTTTAGTGAGATTATATGGTCGTACCTGAAAGTCGGAGGTGGTGCGGCCACGGGTGTGGTGACCGCCAGTGTCTCCGAGGGAAGCCACGTTTCTCGACGAGGCAAGGCAGCCGGGCTGAGATTTTTTTTCCCCCCTCCTCCACGGTGTAAGCATCCGACGGTCGGGGGCGGCCAGTGGGAGGAGGCAAGAGAGTCCGCAGCTGCAGGAGGAACGACGCAAGCTATCCGCTCATGTCTACGGTAAGAGCCGACCTATTACCACCATTTTATCACCGAAACCTGCCGTTTGACATGTGGTAGGGAACCATGTTCGCTTGACCGCTCTGTTCCATAGTAATGCTTCACCGTCAACTTTCAGGAATGGAAACAAGGAAACACTGGCTGTGTTTGTGTTGCTAAAGGCGGCCGCAATACACCGCTTCCCACCTACATCTTTCTTCTTTGATATCTCCATTATTACTTGAACAAATTGCAAAAGATTCAGCAACACAGTTGTCCAGAATACTGTGTAATTATGCGATTAAAGCAGACGACTTACAGCTGTGATCGGTGCTGCATCAAAATGTCCGCTACAATCCGTGACGTCACGCGCACGCGTCGTCATACCGCGACGTTTTTAACAGGATACTTCACGCGAAATTCAAAATTGCAATTTAGTAAACTAAAAAGGCCGTATTGGCATGTGTTGCAATGTTAATATTTCATCATTGATATATAAACTATCAGTCTGTGTGGTCGGTAGTAGTGGCTTTCAGTAGGCCTTTAAAGCTTAGGGAAGGCTATGCAGAGCAAAACTAAAAATGAACTGGCTAGAAAGTAAACAAAAACAGAATGGTGGACGACAGCAAAGACTAACTTAAATATCGACTACGGTGTCGATACGGACTACAAAGGCAGACTTTCGCAAATTTTTAGGACTTATGCAGATCCCAAATGCAGATCAGCGGGTACCAGAAGGTAAAAAAAGTTGGTTTTGCATAATATTGCGAAACAAAACGCCAGATATGTCTGCTAATGGGCACCATTTTGCGGTCCTTATACACACACCATAGTGATACTTATACCTCTGACTACGGCAGCCGTAATGGGCCGACAATCCATCAAGCGGTGCGGCTTCAAAGTCTTACTAAAACATTTTGTCATACTTTTGAGTGCTTTGTGTAATGTTCTTTATTTTAAATGGAACATCTAAAGTTTTGGTGGTGTTTTCTGGCCGTCTACACGTATCTCTTATGTGCATACTTGCCAACCTTAAGACCTCCGATTTCAGTAGGTGGGGGGTGGGGGCGTGGTTAAGAGGGGAGGAGTATATTTACAGCTAGAATTCACCAAGTCAAGTATTTCATATATATATATATATATATATATATATCAATCAATCAATCAATGTTTACTTATATAGCCCTAAATCACTAGTGTCTCAAAGGGCTGCACAAACCACCACGACATCCTCGGTAGGCCCACATAAGGGCAAGGAAAACTCACACCCAGTGGGACATTGGTGACAATAATGACCCAGTGGGACGTCGGTGACAATGATGACTATGAGAACCTTAGAGAGGAGGAAAGCAATGGATGTCGAGCGGGTCTAACATGATACTGTGAAAGTTCAATCCACAATGGATACAACACAGTCGCGGGAGTCCAGTCCAAAGAGGATCCAAGACACAGCAGCGAGAGTCCCGTTCACAACGGAGCCAGCAGGAAACCATCCCAAGCGTAGGCGGACCAGCAGCGCAGAGATGTCCCCAGCCGATACACAGGCGAGCAGTACATGGCCACCGGATCGGACCGGACCCCCTCCACACGGGAGAGTGGGACATAGAAGAAAAAGAAAAGAAACGGCAGATCAACTGGTCTAAAAAGGGAGTCTATTTAAAGGCTAGAGTATACAAATGAGTTTTAAGGTGAGACTTAAATGCTTCTACTGAGGTGGCATCGCGAACTGTTACCGGGAGGGTATTCCAGAGTACTGGAGCCCGAACGGAAAATGCTCTATAGCCCGCAGACTTTTTTTGGGCTTTGGGAATCACTAATAAGCCGGAATCCTTTGAACGCAGATTTCTTGCCGGGACATATGGTACAATACAATCGGCAAGATAAGATGGAGCTAGACCGTGTAGTATTTTATACGTAAGTAGTAAAACCTTAAAGTCACATCTTAAGTGCACAGGAAGCCAGTGCAGGTGAGCCAGTACAGGCGTAATGTGATCAAACTTTCTTGTTCTTGTCAAAAGTCTAGCAGCCGCATTTTGTACCAACTGTAATCTTTTAATGCTAGACATGGGGAGACCCGAAAATAATACGTTACAGTAGTCGAGGCGAGACGTAACAAACGCATGGATAATGATCTCAGCGTCTTTAGTGGACAGAATGGAGCGAATTTTAGCGATGTTACGGAGATGAAAGAAGGCCGTTTTAGTAACGCTTTTAATGTGTGCCTCAAAGGAGAGAGTTGGGTCGAAGATAATACCCAGATTCTTTACCGTGTCGCCTTGTTTAATTGTTTGGTTGTCAAATGTTAGAGTTGTATTATTAAATAGAGTTCGGTGTCTAGCAGGACCGATAATCAGCATTTCCGTTTTTTTGGCGTTGAGTTGCAAAAAGTTAGCGGACATCCATTGTTTAATTTCATTAAGACACGCCTCCAGCTGACTACAATCCGGCGTGTTGGTCAGCTTTAGGGGCATGTAGAGTTGGGTGTCATCAGCATAACAGTGAAAGCTAACACCGTATTTGCGTATGATGTCACCTAGCGGCAGCATGTAGATGCTGAAGAGTGCAGGGCCAAGGACCGAACCCTGGGGAACTCCACACGTTACCTTAACGTAGTCCGAGGTCACATTGTTATGGGAGACACACTGCATCCTATCAGTAAGATAAGAGTTAAACCAAGACAGGGCTAAGTCTGACATACCAATTCGTGTTTTGATACGTTCTAATAAAATATTATGATCGACGGTATCGAAAGCAGCGCTAAGATCGAGGAGCAGCAACATAGATGACGCATCAGAATCCATCGTTAGCAATAGATCATTAGTCATTTTTGCGAGGGCTGTCTCCGTCGAGTGATTTGCCCTGAAACCGGATTGAAAGGTTTCACATAGATTGTTAGACGCTAAGTGTTCATTTAACTGCTCCGCAACAATTTTTTCAAGGATTTTTGAAATAAAGGGAAGGTGAGACACCGGTCGGTAATTTACCATGAGGTCAGGATCGAGGTTAGGTCTTTTAAGAAGAGGATGAATAACCGCTTTTTTGAATGCTAGGGGAACAGTGCCCGAGGAGAGTGATAAGTTTATAATATTTAGCACTGATGGACCTAATAATACAAAGAGTTCCTTGATCAGTTTCCCAGGAAGAGGGTCAAGTAAACATGTTGTCTGTTTTATTCCCTTAACACGTTGTAACAATTCCTCTAATGTTATTTCCTCAAAACGAGAGAAACTATTTTGGAGGGCAGTATCCGCCGTATATGCAATCGTGTCAGTGTTAATAGAACCCCGTTGTAGCTGGGACGCATTGTCTTTAATCTCCTTTCTAATGACTTCAATTTTCTTACTAAAGAATTGCATAAAGTCATCAGCTGAGTGGGTTAAGCTACTGGAAGGAGTCCCTTGTTGGGTTAGCGATGCTACCGTACTAAACAAAAATTTAGGATCGTTTTTATTACGGTGGATGAGATTTGAGTAATATTTAGCTTTAGCTAAGGTAAGCATGCGTTTATAAGTTATTAAACCATCACTCCATGCTTGATGGTGCACCTCAAGTTTAGTCGTGCGCCATTTGCGTTCCAGCTTTCTGCATAATAATTTCTGAGCTCTAGTTTCTTCTGTAAACCACGGGGTGCGCTTTTTTGGAGCCTTTTTTAACTTTAGCGGTGCTATGTTATCAATGGTTTCGCGCAGGGCGTCGTTAAAGTTGTTAGTGAGGTTATCAAGCGTCTGAACCTCGAATTTTATAAGGTAATGATCGGACAATACTTTAGTATACGGGAGTATCGTAACTTTGGAAACGGTGATGCCCCTGACAAGCACTAGGTCTATCGTATTACCGTTGCGATGCGTGGGTTCATTTATTATTTGTGTGAGACCACAGCTATCAATTACAGTCTGGAGCGCTACGCACGGTGGGTCCGATGGGGTATTCATATGGATATTAAAGTCCCCCATTATGATTATATTATCGGCGTGTGTCACTAGATCAGCAACGAACTCTGAGAATTCATGAATAAAGTCCGAATAGGGCCCTGGGGGGCGGTAGATAACAGCCAGGTGTAGAGGCAGCGGTGTGACAGACCTCATAGTAAGCACCTCAAACGATTTATATTTATTATTTATGTTAGGACTAAGGTTAAAGTTTTCGTTGTATATTAGTGCGACCCCCCCACCCCTTTTGAGCGGACGGGCAATATGCGCATGTGTAAAGTTAGGAGGACATGCCTCATTTAGCGCAAAAAAGTCGTTTGGTTTAAGCCAGGTTTCGCTGAGACCGATGACGTTAAGATTGTTGTCTCTGATAATATCATTAACTAACAACGTTTTGGGAGACAATGATCTTATGTTTAAAAAACCTACATTATAGGTAGTGGGCTGTTTTAGGGAGTTTTTGATCAAATTATCCGTAGTAGCAATATTAATAATGTTGTGTTTATTATGCCCAGTGCATTTAGTATAGTTACGACCATATCTAGGAATTGATACGACAGGAATTTTCCGATTGTTTGATTGTTGCTTTGATAAACTGCACGCATCATGGTTAGCCACCTCAGTAACGGGGATTTTCCGATTGTTTGTTTGTTGCTTTGATAAACTGCACGCATCATAGTTAGCCACCTCAGTAAAACACATGTCCAACTCTGAAACACTCAAAGCAGAAACAACTTGTTCTAATTTAACAGACTCCTTACCCAGACCAGTAGTCGCGCATTTTCCATCTAAATCCGTCTTCGGGATGGAGGAAAGTGGTGTTCTGTGGGGATTAGCCTTCTGCTTTGTTTTTAGCCCCGCTCGGCATCCGCGTTTCCGATCACACCGCTGGCGTCTGCTCCGTAGACGGCCCCCACTGCTACTAGACTCCCCTGCTTCACAGGCCGCTGGATGTAGCCGCCGATGTAATCCCATGCTAGTTAGCAAGTCTAGCACGCAAGTGTCTATCGGTCCAAAACGGCCCGATGTGTCCACATCCAGAAGTGTCTGGCGGTCGTACGTGATCACGGAGTGACCACGATGTGAGCCAGCCATAAAGTTTGTGGAATTGTCCGGTATTTCTGCCAAATGTTCCATCTTTAGCAGCAGCTCCTCGAGAGCGCAGCCCGTCCGGGCGCCGCCATCTTGGATATATATATATATATATATATATATATATATATATATATATATATATATAAAAAAGACATACTTCAATTTCAGTGTTCATTTATTCACACCTATACACACACATAACACTCATCTACTCATTGTTGAGTTAAGGGTTGAATTGTCCATCCTTGTTCTATTCTCTGTCACTATTTTTCTAATCATGCTGAACACCCTCTCTGATGATGCATTGCTGTGTGGCACGCACACATGTGCTTTAATCAAATGCACTAGAGTCTGGAATCTTCCATCTTTGTCTCCTTGTGTTAGCAGTTGTGCACTGCACTCTCTAAAAGCCGTAGATGCTATTGTCACATATGCATGTACAGTAGATGGCAGTATTGTCCTGTTTAAGAGTATCACAACATTGCTGTTTACGGCAGACGAACTGCTTTACGGTAGACGAAAACGTGACTGCTGTTGTTGTGTGTTGTTACCGCGCTGGGAGGACGTGAATGAAACTGCCTAACAATAAACCCACATAAGAAACCACAAACTCGCCCTCGATCATTCTACAGTTATAACGTCATTGGGCAGACACGCTGTTTATATCGTGGGAATGCGGACGTGAAAACAGGCTGTCCTCACTCAGGTCCGAATGGAGTTGAAGTGGGCGTGGCCTCCAGCTCCAACCTGAATTTTGGGAGATTTCCGGGAGTAAATTTGTCCGGGGATGTTTTTGGGAGAGGCGCTGAATTTTGGGAGTCTCCCTGAAAATCCGGGAGGGTCGGCAAGTATGGTTATGTGTGACCGCCATCTACTGGTCACACTTATCATTACACCGTCTACCAAATAAGATAGATTCGAGGTCGGTAAGCACAACCAGAATTATTCCGTACATTAGGCGCACCGGGTTATAAGGTGCCATGTTGAGTTTTGAGATAATGAAATAATTCTAAGTGTGCCTTGTAGTCCGAAAAAAACCCTGTAGATATTAAGCAAATAAAGTCAACTATTTTTTCCACTCTACTGCTACTTGAAAGTTGATTACTACTCTGTGTATCGGTTGGGGACATATCTGCGCTGCTGATCCGCCTCCGCTTGGGATGGTTTCCTGCTGGCTCCATTTTGGATGGGACTCTCGCTACCATTTGGACTTGATTCTCACGGCTACGTTAGATCCACTATGGATTGGACTTTCACAATATCATGTTAGATCGGCTCGACATCCATTGTTTTTGGTCCCCTAGAGGGGTGGGGGTTTGCCCACATATGCGGTCCTCTCCAAGGTTTCTCATAGTCATCATTGTCGACGTCCCACTGGGGTGAGTTTTTCCTTGCCCTCATGTGGGTCCTACCTAAGATCTCGTTGTGATTTGTGCTGCGTTTTGAGGCACTTGTGATTTAGAGCTATATAAATAAACATTGATTGATTGATTGATACTTTTGTGATCTTTCCAGATTTTAACTGAGGTTATGAATGTCATTTTAAGCTCTTTTTGGTAGTAAAAAAAAAATCATTTTTCTTATCTTGCAGCACTCCGGAGTCACTCAAAGCGTCTTTGTGGCCTTCCCCGCTCACCCCTCCTCCCCCTCGCACTTCCTCAGGGACCCCATCGCCACGGTAACGCTCCGTAGCCTGAGCGGCGGTCGGCCTCCGCTAACGAAAGGTCAGCATGTGTCCTGAGGTCGTATGAATTATGCATTGTTGTTGTGGGCGACCCCCTCCAGTCTATCTTTAACGCTCTTTCCGTCACGAGGCTTTCCGCCGCCTTCGTCACGTTGACGTCATTCTGCTGCTTTAATGCCTTATAAAGGCCTACTGAAAGCCACTACTACCCACCACGCAGTCTGATAGTTTATATATCAATGATGAAATATTAACATTGCAACACATGCCAATACGGCCTTTTTACTTTACTAAATTGCAATTTTAAATTTCCCGCAAAGTGTCGTGTTTGTCGCGTGAGTTTGATGTCTCGGGTTGTAGCGGACATGATTTTCCAGCCCGATCCAAGCAATAAGTAGTCTGCTTTAATCGCATAATTACACAGTATTCTGGACATCTGTCTTGCTGAATCTTTTGCAATTTGTTCAATTAATAATGGAGAAGTCAAAGTAGAAAGATGGAGGTGGGAAGCTTTTAGCCTTTAGCCACAAAAACACAGCCGGTGTTTCCTTGTCTAAAATTCCCGAAGATGAAGCTTTACTATGGATCAGCGAACATGGATCCCGACTACATGTCAACCGGCAGTTTTCGCTGAGAAAATTGTGGTAATAAGTCGGCTCTTACCGGAGACATCAGCGGAGCTTCCGTCCTGCTGCAGCTGCCGTGACTTCCCTCAGAGACTCTGGCGTCAACACACCCGTGGCCACACCCCTCCGACTTTCAGGTACTATTTAATCTTACTAAAACACTAGCAAAACAATAGGCGGATAAGGGATTTTCCAGAATTATCCTAGTAAATGTGTCTAATAACATCTGAATCGCTCCCACTGCAATCGCCTTTCTTTTTCTTTTTCTAGTATTTCACTCTAAACGTCCTCATCCACAAAGCTTTCATCCTCGCTCAAATTAATGGGGAAATTGTCGCTTTCTCGGTCCGAATCGCTCTTGCTGCTGGTGGCCATGATTGTAAACAATGTGAGGATGTGAGGAGCCCTACAACTCGTCTGCTACTTCCGGTACAGGCAAGGCTTTTTTATTAGCGACCAAAAGTTGCGAACTTTATCGTCGATGTTCTCTACTAAGTCCTTTCAGCAAAAATATGGCAATATCGCGAAATGATCCAGTATGACACATAGAATGGACCTGCTATCCCCGTTTAAATAAGAAAATCTCATTTCAGTAGGCCTTTAAAGCTAAAAAAAAAAAAACTCTTCTCAATGAATGGACACAATTGATGCTCCCTAATCTTGTTCTTTCAAAAGAGAGTCCGCTATCATTCTCTTGTTCTTTCATTGGCAACACCGACACCTTAATTGCATTCGTCAGCTTGCAGGCAGATGCTAAAAGGCCACAAAGCACATTACCTACCTCTCTCTGCCAGCATCTCACGAGGATGCTCGGTCAGATAAACCAGTTTAGTGCGGGAGTGTGCAAGAGCCCAGGACTCAAACGAATCCCTTTAATGGCATTAAGTCGGACTTTAATGAGTATTTTATCATCAAGCGGTTCCGTGGGATCCTGTTTTGCGAGCACTGAACTGACAAGCGCTTAGAATCCTTGCAACAATGTAATGATACCACAGACGGGCCAAAAATAGCTCCCCAGCACCGACTTTAATTCACTTTAAGCGCTTCCCAGTGAGTGTTTTAGACGCCGTCGCCATCCCGTAATGTTATTTTTAACCACTCAGCCGTAAAAAGGTCGATATTTCTTCTGTCGACGCCGACGCCTCCGCTGCCGACTGACGTCGTTTGAGCTTCGATCAAAATGTCTTCAAAGGCGAGGGCTCACTGCGTGTTTAAGGCCGGGAGGATGTTACCTTTTACGCTGGCAATAAAACACGCCGGCCGCGGCTTGTTGGACCTCCCCCAGGGTGTGGAGGTTTTTTGCTATTAAATAACATAACAGCACAATTTAGTGCGACCTGCTCTGACAGCCTCAAAACATTGGATCAGATCTGGATTGGACACGGTTTGCCATTCGAGTTTATGGTTGATAAATTACATTAAAATCATTCAGGGTCTAAGCATCCAAATATGTAAAAAAAATATTTATACTACAGTAATGCTATATCCTGTTTACATTGGTTCCAAATATGCAATCTGGAACCGATCTGGATTGGACACGGTTTGCCATTCGAGTTTATGGTTGATAAATGACGTTAACATCTTACAGGATCTAAGCATCCAAATATGTAAAAAAAAGAATTATACTACAGTAATGCTATATCATCTTTAAATTGGTTCCAAATATGCAATCTGGAACCGACCGATCTGGATTGAACACGGTTTGCCATTCGAGTTTATGGTTGATAAATGACGTTAACATCTTACAGGGTTTAAGCATCCAATATGTAAAAAAAAAAGATTAATACTACAGTAATGCTATATCCTGTTTATATTGGTTCCAAATATGCAATCTGGAACCGATCTGGTTTGGACACGGTTTGCCATTCGGGTTTATGGTTGATAAATGACATTAACATCTTACAGGATCTAAGCATCCAAATATGTAAGAAAAAGAATTATACTACAGTAATGCTGTATCCTGTTTACATTAGTTCCAAATATGCAATCTGGAACCGATCTGAATTGGACACGGTTTGCCATTCGAGTTTATGGTTGATAAATGACGTTAAAATCTTACAGGCTCTAAGCATCCAAATATGTAAAATAAAAGATTTATATTACAGTAATGCCATATCCTGTTTACATTGGTTCCAAATATGCAATCTGGAACCGATCTAGATTGGACACGGTTTGCCATTTGAGTTTATGGTTGATAAATGAGGTTAAAATCTTAGGATCTAAGCATCCAAATATGTAAAAAAAATAATAATTATACTACAGTAATGCTATATCCTGTTTACATTAGTTCCAAATATACAATCTGAAACCGATCTGGATTGGATGTGGTTTGCCAGTCGAGTGTTTGGTTGGTAAATTATATGGAAATAATCTAAGCACCCAACATCAAATATTTAATGCTATTTTCTGTTTACATTAGTGGCAAATGTGCAATCTAGATCAGATCTGGACCCAAGTTGCATTCGGGCGGAAGGCGGATTTGTGCATCCAAATAGGTTTTGCTATGTTAATTCTATATTCTGTATACATTGGTTCCAAATATGCAATCTGGAACCGATCTGGATTGGACGGGGTTTGCCAGTCCAGTGTACGGTTGGTAAATTAGATGGAAATAATCTAATTGCCCAAAATCAAATATGTTAAAAAAAAGTTGTTATATTAATGGTATTTCCTGTTTACATTAGTGGCAAATGTGCAATCTGTATTAGATCTGGATTAGACGTGGTTTGTCAGTCCAGGGTCTGGTTCTGCAATTCTGTTGAGATCATACAGGATTTACGCATCCAAACATGTTCTGCTATGTTGATTCTATGTCCTGTTTACATTCGTGCCAATGTAAACATATATGTGTATGTATGTTTATATGTATTATTTTTTTAAATTATATATATATAGATAGATGCACCGTATTAATCCCCTAAAAAGAGGACATTTGTTCGGTTTAGGGTAAAAACTTAAAGCATACACACAGAAATGAAGAGATACGTCTTAAAAGTAGCTAAAAGAACCAATGCATGATGTTTGTAGAAGCAACTTGTGATTTATAAAGTCTGATAGCTTCAAGCAGAAAGGACTTGCTGTAGCGCCTCGAGTGGCAAAAGAGTGTTACTGCAGCCGCTCTTCAATCAGTGCAGAGTGCTGCTGAGAGGTATTACTCATGAAGGCTTATCTTGCCCCAACTTCTGTCTTCTGTCTCATTCGGCCTTTTTGACGATCTTTCCCAGCTTGTCTTTGTCTTTCACTTTCACTCCATTTTGCCAACACACCGCAGCAAAGATGATGGTGGCCTCAACGTCTTAGTAGAAACTGTTTAGCATTTCGTAGCAGTCATTAATGACCTCAGCCTTCTAAGGAAATACAGTCGGCTGCTCGTATATACACACACGCACACACATTTGTACACGCTTGTGTGTGTGTGTGTGTGTGTGTGTGTGTGTGTGTGTGTGTGTGTGTGTGTGTGTGTGTGTATAGTACAGGACAAAAGTTTGGACACACCTTCTCATTCAATGCTTTTTCTTTATTTTCACGACTATTGACATTGTAGATTGTCACTGACAACATCAAAACTATGAATGAACACATGTGGAGTTATGTACTTAACAGAAAAAAGGGTGGAATACCTGAAAACTTATTATATTCTAGTTTCTTCAAAATAGCCACCCTTTGCTCTGAGTACTGCTTTGCACACTCTTGGCATTCTCTCGATGAGCTTCAAGAAGTAGTCACCTGAAATAGTTTTTCACTTCACAGGTGTGCCTTATCAGAGTTGATGAGTGGAATTTCTTTCTATATCAATGGGGTTGGGACCATCAGTTGTGTTGTGAATGAGAAGGTGTGTCCTGTACTGTATATGTATATATGTGTGTATATTTCTATGTGCATAGTATATATGTGCGTATATGTATAAATTTGTATATATATATATGTGTTTGTGTGTATGTATACCGTATTTCTTTGAATAGCCGCCGGAGCGCTAATTAATTTCAAACCTCTTCTCACTCCTGCGCCTATTCAAAGCACGCGGTAAAAGTAAGCAGGCGCTAATAATTTTAAAACCTCTTCTCACCCCTGTGCTTACCAATGGCATGCAGTAAAAAATTGAGTGTGATAAAAAAATAAAAATAATAAAAAACTATTCTGCGTCCGCGGCCCGGTGGTTGGGGACCACTGCTCTACAGCATGTCATCGCGCCCACCATGCATTTTGCTGCTTTTTATACGAGATTGCAATGCATACTTGGTCAACAGCCATACCTTTTACACTGATGTTTGTGATATAAACAACTTTAAAACTCTTACTAATATGCGCCACACTCTGTGAACCCACACCAAGCACATTTCTGGAGAGCATTGGCTCCGTGGCACATTCTAAACGCAGCATAGGGATTACCCATAATGCCATGTATCCGTGTCTCTTGGATATATTATACACGCGCCCCCAAACCCGCCCACCTCAACCAATGCACGGAGGAGGGGGGTTTGGTGCCAGCGGGTGTATGGATGGTGTAACCAGGAGTCGTGGATGCATTGCATTGCGGGTAGGTGTTGTGTTGCGTTTGTGGTGTGTTGCAGGGCATATGTTCTCCAGAAATGTGTTTGGTGTGGGTTCACAGAGTGTGGCGCATATTATTAGGAGTGTTGAAGTTTTTTTTATATCACAACCATTAGTGTGATCTGTATGGCTGTGGAATAAGACCCCTGGTTTACACACAGTAAAAGTAAAAACTCCTACGCCGTTTTGTGATGACGTCAGGGGAAGGGTCACTCGCGATGTCACAAATTTGACCCGGCGGTAAAAGTAAGCATGCGCTTATAAATTTGGGGAGCGAGTTGTGCCGAGGCCTTTTTTTTTTTTTTTTTTTTTACCCTAAACCTTTAATAACTGCAACATTTACAAACAGCTGAGAAACAATATTCAAAAAAGGGTACAAAAACAGTACAAAAGAGCGTCAGGGCGGCCCTGAGGATACGTCTCATGTGGTGGCAGTAGGCTAGCCAATGATGTGTCATGTGCAGCTCACGTGACCACGCCGTCTCCTTTGCCTGGAAACAGTCGAAAAATGGCGGAGGGAAACAGTACGGATAGTTCAGGCAGAAACGTCTCGAGGTAATTGCTTCAATGGAGAAAAGTGTACGACCTAAGTCGTCCAAAGGGTCGGGAAACTTTACTTTAAAGACTTCAAAGAAGACAGTTTCCTGCAAAACTTGCAGCTTGGACCTCGCCTGGAAACATTCGGAAAATGGCGGAGGGAAACAGTACGGATAGTTCAGCGGAGGAACATCTCGATGTTATTGCTTCAATGGAGAAAAGTGTACGACCTAAGTCGTCCAAAGTGTCGGGAAACTTTACTTTATAGACTTCAAAGAAGACAGTTTCCTGCAAAACTTGCAGCTCGGACCTCGCATGGAAATATTCGGAAAATGGCGGAGGGAAACAGTACGGATAGTTCAGCCAGAAACATCTCGAGGTTATTGCTTCAATGGAGAAAAGTGTACGACCTAAGTCATGCAAAGTGTCGGGACACTTTACTTTAAAGACTTCAAAGAAGACAGTTTCCTGCAAAACGTGCAGCTTGGACCTCGCCTGGAAACATTCGGAAAATGGCGGAGGGAAACAGTACGGATAGTTCAGCGGAGGAACATCTCGATGTTATTGCTTCAATGGAGAAAAGTGTACGACTTAAGTCGTCCAAAGTGTCGGGACACTTTACTTTAAAGACTTCAAAGAAGACAGTTTCCTGCAAAACCTGCAGCTTGGACCTCGCCTGGAAACATTCGAAAAATGGCGGAGGGAAACAGTACGGATAGTTCAGCGGAGAAACATCTAGAGGTTATTGCTTCAATGGAGAAAAGTGTACGACCTAAGTCGTCCAAAGTGTCGGGAAACTTTACTTTATAGACTTCAAAGAAGACAGTTTCCTGCAAAACTTGCAGCTTGGACTTCGCCTGGAAACATTCGGAAAATGGCGGAGGGAAACAGTACGGATAGTTCAGCCAGAAACATCTCGAGGTTATTGCTTCAATGGAGAAAAGTGTACGACTTAAGTTGTCCAAAGTGTCGGGAAACTTTACTTTAAAGACTTCAAAAAAGACAATTTCCTGCAAAACCTGCAGCTTGGACCTTGCCTGGAAATATTGGAAAAATGGCGGAGGGAAACAGTACGGATAGTTCAGCGGAGGAACATCTCGATGTTATTGCTTCAATGGAGAAAAGTGTACGACTTAAGTCGTCCAAAGTGTCGGGAAACTTTACTTTAAAGACTTCAAAGAAGACAGTTTCCTGCAAAACTTGCAGCTTGGACCTCGCGTGGTACTTGCTTCGGAAGAACTCACGGTACGTAACTTTTTTAAGTCCATAGTCCGAGTATATTGATCCGTTGTGTCCGTCTTTGTGTGTTTTTAATCTTTTGTTAACGAGGAGATTTTTTTTTTTAAGGAAGCGTAGCAGCTACTGTTGTGTATTAACTTTTAGATTGTTAGGAACTTTTTGGATAGTGCAACGACTTCATTTTCTGTGTAGTTTTGAGTCACAACAGGCATTCATAAGTTCAGCTTTTTTGTGAGTAACGTTAAAGTTATATTTGTTGCAACGCGGGGCTGATAATGTGTCTCCGGCACATTTGACTCCATTTTGAGAGAGAAAACGCACGTTTACCAATTTCGAAATAAACGTAACGGACAGAAATATCTCAGGTTGATTTCGTAATGGATTAATGTAGCCGGGCCCAATAAAGCTATACAAATCTATTTAGACTTGAGTGACACTTGAGTATAACTAAACGTTATGAAGGTGCTGGAATATTTCATGCTATGATTCAGAGGCAGCCTAAAGTGAATCCTTTATTATTCAGAACAGAAACGTGTACTATGTCTGATCCAGTTCTGATCTGATGAGTTACATTTCTGTGTTATTATTGATGCATTCTGCAACTCCAATGCCCATTTATTTAATTTAGCTGTTTTTTTAGTGTGGTGGCGTATTTGTTTTTTTACGTCAGAAATTATTAATAAAATCTACTGAGTATGTATTGAGTTACATGTAAATGATGCTACTACGTATGTTCATAATATGGTTTCTCTCATTTCAGAAAGAAACAAGCCAGCATTAGCCACTTGGTACAAAGCACACCAAAGCAAACGGCTGCATTGACTGATGCTATCCTGAATATGTTGGTAACTGACATAAGGCGACTATCAATGGTGGAGGATGAAGGTTTTAAACAAATGATTCACGTCCTCAACGCTGGTTACACTCTTCCCTCGAGGAACCGTTTTACCAAACTGATGGAAAGGAAGTACGAGCAGACATTCCAAGCAGTGTAGACTGACATAAAAGCCACCCAGAGCAAAAATTATGTGTGGACAAGTGTAGCCACCTTGGCAATACATGCCGTTACATTGGAGACGAATGGAACATGAAGTCAATCTGCCTTACCACCATGCCACTAAAGGAAAGACTTTCATCATCCAACATTGCAGAATGGTTGGAATAGCCAGGTTTAAAATTCTCCTAAGAAAAATCATTGCTATTGTGCATGACAATGGTGCACTTTATAAAAAAAATAACATTTTTGTAACAGTTCAATCAATGTTTATTTATATAGCCCTAAATCACAAGTGTTGCAAAGGGCTCCACAAACCACAACTACATCTTCGGTACAGAGCCCACATAAGGGCAAGGAAAAACTCACACCCAGTGGGACGTCGGTGACAGAGACAATGGTGACTATGAGAAACCTTGGAGAGGATCGCATATGTGGGCAACCCCCCCACCCTCAAGGGGACCGAAAGCAATGGATGTCGAGCCGATCTAACAAAATATTGTGAATGTCCAATCCATAGTGGATCCAACATAACGGTGAGAGTCCAGTCCAAAGTGGATCCAATATAGTAGCGAGAGTCCCGTCCATAGTGGAGCCAGCAGGAAACCATCCCAAGCGGAGGCGGATCAGCAGTGCAGAGATGTCCCCAACTGATACACAGGCGAGCAGTCCATCCTGGGTACCAACTCTGGACAGCCACTTGCCTTGTTTTATTTGGCAAGTCGAAAGGACATGGTGCCAGTATGCTTTTTTTTTTTTAAATAAAGTATTGGAAAGGATAGAAATGTAGTTTGTCTCTTTTATTCGGGGCGGTATAGCTCGGTTGGTAGAGTGGCCGTGCCAGCAACTTGAGGGTTGCAGGTTCGATTCCCGCTTCCGCCATCCTAGTCACTGCCGTTGAGTCCTTGGGCAAGACACTTTACCCACCTGCTCCCAGTGCCACCCACACTGGTTTAAATGTAACTTAGATATTGGGTTTCACTATGTAAAGCGCTTTGAGTCACTAGAGAAAAGCGCTATATAAATATAATTCACTTCACTTCACTTATTCGATTATTAATCGGAGTAATAATCGACAGATCAATCGATTATCAAATTAATCGTTATTTGCAGCCCTAATATATATATATATATATATGTGTGTGTGTGTGTGTGTATGTATATATGTATATATATGTTTATGTATATGTGTGTTTGCGTATGTATATATGTATACGTGTATGTATATATATATATACATACATATATATATATATATATATATATATGTATATGTGTGTGTGTGTGTATATATGTATACGTGTATGTATATATATATATCCATCCATCCATCCATTTTCTACCGCTTATTCCCTTTCGGGGTCGCGGGGGGCGCTGGTGCCGATCTCAGCTACAATCGGGCGGAAGGCAGGGTACACCCTGGACAAGTCGCCACCTCATCGCAGGGCCAACACAGATAGACAGACAACATTCACACACTAGGGCCAATTTAGTGTTGCCAATCAACCTATCCCCAGGTGCATGTCTTTGGAAGTGGGAGGAAGCCGGAGTACCCGGAGGGAACCCACGCATTCACGGGGAGAACATGCAAACTCCACACAGAGAGATCCCGAGCCTGGATTTGAACCCAGGACTGCAGGAACTTTGTATTGTGAGGCAGACGCACTAACCCCTCTGCCACTGAGAAGCTTATATATATATATATATATATATATATATGTGTGTGTGTGTATGTATGTGTATATATAATAATGTGCGTGTGTGTGTATATATATGAGAAACTAATAATTTGAATATTGTGCAATAATATGTGATACAAGCTAGTTAAAATCATATCAAAATAAGGCTTGAAATATCTTGAGTTGCATGTTATATATGAGTTGTGAATGTAACTGCTGGTATAAACCAACCTTTGCACGTTATTCACATTTTTGGCGTTTCACCTGTACTGTATGTATGTATGTTTGTATGTATGCATTGTCAAAGGTAAAGAGAGCCTATTGGCTTCATTCAAAGAGATTATATATATATATGTGTGTCTGTGTAAATATGGCTTTGAAGCTTGTGGGCGGGGCCTCCTCCTGTGGTAATGAAACCACCGTCCATCCCACTGTTGTGAAAATCGCTTTATTTGAACGGATGTTGCGGTCACATGATGGACGTGCCGAGTTAATTAGTCCCAACAGCGGGAAAGTGGAAGTGGGAGCATGTGTGGCGTGTGAAGACGTGACATATGGTTATTGCGCCGCTCGCCTCACAAATCTTGAATAACTCGCCGCTGTTTTTTAAACGCATTCACACGTTGCTGCTGTGAGGAAAGACGTCGCACGCCGTCGTTGTGCAACAACGCTCCGAGCAAATGAGTTCCTGTTATTGTATCAAGCGGCCTCTCCCGTTTCTCTTTTCTGTTTGCAGCACCAACAGTCATGCTGGGTAAACACGCCGATTAATTCAAATAGAAATTCTTCAAATGCGACACCTCCCATCAAATATTTGGACTCTCCCCGAGCTTGTTTGCTCCTCCTCGTTGATGAAATGAACACGTGCTGCTACGGATGCTAGTTTAGAAAACAGGACTAAAAATATGCAATCAAAATATATACATTTTGTTTGTGTGTGGTGGGGGGAACACATTAAAAATGACTGTTTAGAGGAGGGGTCACCAACGCGGGGCCCGCGGGCACCAGGTCGCCCGTAAGGACCAGATGAGTCGCCCGCTGGCCTGTTCTAAAAATAGCTCAAATAGCAGCACTTACCAGTGAGCTGCCTCTATTTTTTTAAATTGTATTTATTTACTAGCAAGCTGGTCTCGCTTTGCTCGACATTTTTAATTCTAAGAGAGACAAAACTCAAATAGAATTTGAAAATCCAAGAAAATATTTTAAAGACTTGGTCTTCACTTGTTTAAATAAATTCATGGTAGAGTGGCCGTGCCAGCAACTTGAGGGTTGCAGGTTCGATTCCCGCTTCCGCCATTCTAGTCACTGCCGTTGTGTCCTTGGGCAAGGCACTTTACCCACCTGCTCCCAGTGCCACCCACACTGGTTTAAATGTAATTTAGATATTGGGTTTCACTATGTAAAGCGCTTTGAGTCATTAGAGAAAAGCGCTATATAAATATAATTCACTTCAAATAATTCACTTTTTACTTTGCTTCTTATAACTTTCAGAAAGACAATTTTAGAGAAAAAATACAACCTTAAAAATGATTTTAGGATTTTTAAACACATATACCTTTTTACCTTTTAAATTCCTTCCTCTTCTTTCCTGACGATTTAAATCAATGTTCAAGTAAATGCATTTTTTTTATTGTAAAGAATAATAAATACATTTTAATTTTATTTTTCATTTTAGCTTCTGTTTTTTCGACGAAGAATACTTGTGAAATACTTCTTCAAACTTATGATTAAAATTTAAAAAATTATATTCTGGCAAATTTACAAAATTTTTAGAATCAAATTTAAATCTTATTTCAAATTCTTTTGAATTTGTTATACAATTTTTGTTCTGGAAAATCTGGAAGAAATAATGATTTGTCTTTGTTAGACATATAGCTTGGTCCAATTTGTTATATATTCTAACAAAATGCAGATTGGATTTTAACCTATTTAAAACATGTCATCAAAATTCTAAAAGTTATCTTAATCAGGAAAAATTACTAATGATGTTCCATAAATTATTTCTTTATTTTTTCAAAAAGATTCAAATTAGCTAGTTTTTCTCTTCCTTTTTTGTTTGTTGAATTTTGCATTTTAAAGAGTCGAAATTAAAGATGAACTATCTTTCAAAATTTTATTTTAATTTTTTCCTGTTTTCTCCTCTTTTAAACCGTTCAATTAAGTGTTTTTTTCATCATTTATTCTCTACAAAAAACCTTCCGTAAAAGGAAAAAAAAATGTACGACGGAATGACAGACAGAAATACCCATTTTTATATATATATACATATATATATATATATATATATATATATATATATATATATATATATATATATATATATATATATGTATATATGTATATGTTATATTTATTAAAGGTAAATTGAGCAAATTGGCTATTTCTGGCAACATTTTTTAAGTGTGTATCAAACTGGTAGCCCTTCGCATTAATCAGTACCCAAGAAGTAGCTCTTGGTTTCATAAAGGTTGGTGACCCCTGGTTTAGAGATTGTTTTTCCCTTGTTGCTAGGCAGACTTCAGTCACTTGGAGCAGGACAAGGACAGAGAGTGTCGGCAGGAACAGTAAGTCATAGTTATTTCTCCACTGTCAGCCATAAGTTAGCATCAAGTTACTTAAAAACAACTTTTAAGTAAATTTGGTCATTTAATTTTTAACGACTACACTGAAAATATATATAATATATTTTAGTACGTGGTCTTTCTATGTAGTTTGAGATGGTAAAAGTTTGTATTTTTTCTTCAATGTTGCTAGTTAACCCCTTTAGCATTCTTCCTGGCTAGCTAACTAGTTGGTTAGATCAGTGTTTTTCAACCACTGTGCCGCGGCACACTAGTTTGCCGAAGGATACAGTCTGGTGTGCCGTGGGAGATTATCAAATTTCAGCTATTTGGGTTAAAAAAAATTTTTGCAAACCAGTAATTACAGTCTGAAAATGTCGGTGCTGTCTAGAGCTCGGCAGAGTAACCCTATTATACTCTTACATATCAGTAGGTGGCAGCAAGTAGCTAATTGCTTTGTAGATGTCAAAAACAGCGGGAGGCAGTGTGAAGGTAAAAAGATATCTAATGCTGAAACCAAAAATAAACAATCAATCAATCAATCAATGTTTACTTATATAGCCCTAAATCACTAGTGTCTCAAAGGGCTGCACAAACCACTACGACATCCTCGGTAGGCCCACATAAGGGCAAGGAAAACTCACACCCAGTAGGACACCGGTGACGATAATGACCCAGTGGGACGTCGGTGACAATGATGACTATGAGAACATGATACTGATGATACTGATGACTATGAGAACATATGAGAACACGATACTGTGAAAGATCAATCCATTATGGATCCAACACAGTCGCGAGAGTCCAGTCCAAAGCGGATCCAACACAGCAGCGAGAGTCCCGTTCACAGCGGAGCCAGCAGGAAACCATCCCAAGCGGAGGCTGATCAGCAGCGCAGAGATGTCCCCAGCCGATACACAGGCGAGCAGTACATGGCCACCGGATCGGACCGGACTCCCTCCACAAAGGAGAGTGGGACATAGAAGAAAAAGAAAAGAAACGGCAGATCAACTGGTCTAAAAAGGGAGTCTATTTAAAGGCTAGAGTATACAAATGAGTTTTAAGGTGAGACTTAAATGCTTCTACTGAGGTGGCATCTCGAACTGTTACCGGGAGGGCATTCCAGAGTAAACAAAATGTGAGTGTCCCAGACAAAAGGTATTGAATATTAAGGAAGGCTATGCAGAACAAAACTAAAGCTGAACTAATTACAAAGTCAACAAAAACCGAATGCTGGACGACAGCAAAGACTTACTGTGGAGCAAAGACAATGTAGATCCGAGCATGACATGACAATCAAAGATGTCCCTACAAAGAAGGATAAAAACAACTTAAATATTCTCGATTGCTAAAACAAAGTAGATGCGGGAAATATCGATCAAAGCAAGACATGAAACTGCTAAAGGAAAATACCAAATAAGACAAAAAGCCACCAAAATAGGAGCGCAACTAAAACACTACACACAGGAAAACAGCAATAAACTCAAGTCAGGGCGCGATGTGACTGGTGGTGACAGTACACCTACTTTGGAGATAAGAGTTATCAATCAATCAAAGTTTGCTTATATAGCCCTAAATCACGCGTCTCAAAGGGCTGCACAAACCACAACGACATCCTCGGCTCAGATCTCACATCTATATTCATGCATGCTTGGTTATGGTTTAAATTCATGTCCAACAATCGCGACTTTTTACTGTCAACTGAGTGTCGTTTTTTTAGTGATTTCTGCTGCTGGTGTCCCTCTGGATTTTTTCAATGCGAAAAATGTGCCTTGGCTCAAAAAATATTGAAAAACGTCGAGTTAGACAGCATCTTTTTAAAATTTGGGGCAACTTCTTACTATTTTACACAGTCATCAAAGTTTTATGTTACCATGGTTTATTCTGTATATCAATTAGAGGTTACCCAGCCATATATTTTCCAGCTTTTTACGCATTGTCAAGTGTTCGCGTTTAAGGCCAGCGAGCTATCTTTTCCAGCTGTTTCAAAGTTAGCACTGAGAGCTAGAAAGTTAGCCATATATTTCCCAACTTTTTCTGCATCGTCTCGTGTTTTTATTAGAGGCCAGCGAGCTAGACATACATTTCTCAGCTTTATTGTTAGAATCCAGGTAGTTAGCCCCATATTTTCTTAGCTTTTTCCGCCTTAGCAAACAATTTAAGAACATTTGTCAACCAGCTACTGCAAGGAATTTAGGGATTTCACCATCTACGGTCCGTAATATCATCAAAAGGTTCAGAGAATCTGGAGAAATCCCTGCACGTAAGCAGCAAGGCCGTGACCTTCGATCCCTTAGGCGGTACTGCATCAAAAAGTGATGTTAGTGTGTAAAGAATATCACCACATTGGCTCAGAAACACTTCAGTAGACCGCTTTCCGTAACTACAGTTTGTCGCTACATTTTTAAGTGCAAGTGAAAACTCTACAATGCAAAGCGAAAGCCATTTATCAACAACACCCAGAAACACCACCGGCTTTGCTGGGCCCGAGCTCATCTAAGATGGACTGATGCAAAGTGGAAAAGTGTTCTGTGGTCTGACAAGTCCACATTTTAAATTGTTTTTGGAAAATGTGGACGTCGTCTCCTCTGGACCAATTAAGAAAAGAACCATCCGGACTGTTATAGGCACAAAGTTCAAAAGCCAGCATCTGTGATGGTATGGGGGTGTATTAGTCCCCAAGGCATGGGTAACTTACACATCTGTGAAGGCACCATTAATGCTGAAAGGTACAAACAGGTTTTAGAGCAACATATGATGTCATCCAAGCAACGTCTTTTTCATGGACGCCCCTGCTTATTTCAGCAAGGCAATGCCAAGCCACATTCTTCATGTGTTACAACAGCATGGCTTTGAAGTAAAAGAGTGCGGGTACTAGACTGGCTTGCCTGTAGTCCAGACCTGTCTCCCATTGAAAATGTGTGGCGCATTAAGAAGAATAAAATACCACAACGGAGACCCCGGACTGTTGAATAACAAGTAAGAATGAGAATGAATTCCGGCTAAAAAGCTTAATAAAATTGGTCTCCTCAGTTCCCAAATGTTTACTGAGTGTTGTTAAAAGGAAAGGCCATTGTCGACAACTCTTGCCGTCGTCGCTCGGGTTCCACTGACCCCCAAGGAAGGGCATTGCTTTAGCAGCTTTGACTCTTGTTTATTTTTTCAATAAAGCTGTCACTTGTCGGCTTGCTTTTCAGCTCCTCCTCTGCTGTCAGCTCTTTGGTCGTCTTGCTCTCTCTCGCTCCTCGGCCGCTTCTTCTCCTTCCGCCCCGTCCTCTTCTCCTTCTCCCCTTTTATACAGCATATGAGGAGAAATGTGAACTGTGAACCAGTGCGCCATCCACGCACCTGCATTTGACTCTGGCGTCGCTCCCGGCACGCCCCGCCTCGCTCCGTCGGACCGTGGGTAAAAATGCCCCTGTGCCAACTTTTTTTGTAATGCGTTACAATTTAATGATTATTTTGGCCAAAAAAAACAATAGATATTTCCCAGTTGGAACATTTAAATATCTTGTCTTAAAGACAAGTTGAAAAGGATTTGCAAATCATTGTATTCGGTTTTTATTTACCATTGTGGACGGGACTCTCGCTGCTGTGTTGGATCCGCTTTGGACTGGACTCTAGCGTCTGTGTTGGATCCACTTTGGACTGGACTCTCGCGACTGTGTTGGATCCATTATGGATTGAACTTTCACAGTATCATGTTAGACCCGCTTGACATCCATTGCTTTCCTCCTCTCCAAGGTTCTCATAGTCATCATTGTCACCGACGTCCCACTGGGTGTGAGTTTTTCCTTGCCCTTATGTGGGCCTACCGAGGATGTCGTAGTGGTTTGTGTTGTGGTTTGTGCAGCCCTTTGAGACACTAGTGATTTAGGGCTATATAAGTAGACATTGATTGATTGATTGATTTACACAACGTGCCAACTGCACTGGTTTTGGGGTTTAACGTTTATTGGGACGGCGTGGCGCAGTGGGGAGAGTGGCCGTGCGCAACCCGAGCGTCCCTGGTTCAATTCCCACCTAGTACCAACCTCGTCACGTCCGTTGTGTCCTGAGCAAGACACTTCACCCTTGCTCCTGATGGGTGCTGGTTGGCGCCTTGCATGGCAGCTCCCTCCATCAGTGTGTGAATGTGTGTGTGAATGGGTAAAATGTGGAAGTAGTGTCAAAAGCGCTTTGAGTACCTTGAAGGTAGAAAAGCGGTACAACCCGTTTATTGTTAAAGGTCAGCAAACAAGCTTTTTCCACTTTATCTAGTGTTTATTGTTAAAAACGCCACGCATTATCCATCTTTTTTTTGCCACACCACGAACGATTTGAACCCGACTGTAATAAAAGCGGTGATTCCAAACAATTTCACTAAGTAGTCACTAAGGTTTACATTGTCAGTCGGACGGCGACGTTGTAATACAAAAGAATGGCGCCGTGATAAGTGCCGCTTTTATCTTTGTGCTTTTTTTTTTAACAAAGGCCAACATTGTTGCACACAACACACACGTACAGACATTTTGTAGAGGTCCTTGAAGTGGCCATGAAATCAAGGTTTTCCCATGAGGCGGGCAGTCAATTCTATTACATAACGGCCTGTGCAGTGTATTTAAAAAGAGGAGGGTACCTGTGCGCGACCCACTTTTCCCGAACAAAGCCAAGAGAGTTGAGGAAACGAGGTGTAAAGGGAGGAAGAGGAGGAGGTTTTCCAAGCAGAGGAGGAGTAGGAGGAGGAGGCTGTGCTTCATAAGCAAGTGCATGTCAGAGGCACACACTCGCCCCTCGACCCTCACACAAGGAGCGAGAGAGCGAAGGAGCGCATTGATGGTAGCGAGAGGAAGAAGTGTGTTGACCAGAGAGAGAGTGTTGTGCGTCCGCTGAGGAAGAACTCATGTCTCCGCAAAGAGGTGAGAACAATGATTACACTTTGGGACATTTTCACTGTTTGCCTATGAGTGTGTGTGTTGTGTGTGTGTGTGTGTAGGGGGGGGTGGAACAGGTGCCTATTCTAGGAGTGTTGCATAGTACAATGGCGCTTTAGGTCTAACTTTATTTTGCAGACATAAAAAAAATCACTCCGTTCGAAAAGAATTGTGCATTTCTGACTAAAAATGTCTCTTTTTGTTGCATTTATTTTTTTTACAGCAGTTACAGTGGAGCAAAAAAGTATTTAGTCAGCCAGCGATTGTGCAAGTTCTCCCACTTCAAATGATGACAGAGGTCTGTCATTTTCATCATAGGTACACTTCAACTGTGAGAGACAGAATGTGGAAAAATAATACAGGAATTCACATTGTTGGAATTTTATCAATCAATCAATCAATGTTTACTTATATAGCCCTAAATCACTGGTGTCTCAAAGGGCTGCACAAACCACTACGACATCCCCGGTAGGCCCACATAAGGGCAAGGAAAACTCACACCCAGTGGGACGTCGGTGACAATGATGACTATGAGAACCTTGGAGAGGAGGAAAGCAATGGATGTCGAGCGGGTCTAACATGATACTGTGAAAGTTCAATCCATAATGGATCCAACACAGTCGCGAGAGTCCAGTCCAAAGCGGATCCGACACAGCAGCGAGAGTCCCGTTCACAGCGGAGCCAGCAGGAAACCATCCCAAGCGGAGGCGGATCAGCAGCGCAGGGATGTCCCCAGCCGATACACAGGCAAGCAGTACATGGCCACCGGATCGGACCGGACCCCCTCCACAAGGGAGAGTGGGACATAGGAGAAAAAGAAAAGAAACGGCAGATCAACTGGTCTAAAAAGGGAGTCTATTTAAAGGCTAGAGTATACAAATGAGTTTTAAGGTGAGACTTAAATGCTTCTACTGAGGTGGCATCTCGAACTGTTACCGGGAGGGCATTCCTGAGTACTGGAGCCCGAAATGAAAACGCTCTATAGCCCGCAGACTTTTTTTGGTCTTTGGGAATCACTAATAAGCCGGAGTCCTTTGAACGCAGATTTCTTGCCGGGACATATGGTACAATACAATCGGCAAGATAGGATGGAGCTAGACCGTGTAGTATTTTATACGTAAGTAGTAAAACCTTAAAGTCACAGTGCAGGTGAGCCAGTATAGGTATATATGTATGTATATAAAGGTATATACAGTACAGGCGTAATGTGATCAAACTTTCTTGTTCTTGTCAAAAGTCTAGCAGCCGCATTTTGTACCAACTGTAATCTTTTAATGCTAGACATTTTAAAGAATTTATTTGTAAATTATGGTGGAAAATAAAATTGAACTCAATACTTTGTAATATAATTTTTGTTGGCATCCATTGCTTTCGTCCCCTAGAGGGGGGGTTGCCCACTTCTGAGGTCCTCTCCAAGGTTTCTCATAGTCAGCATTGTCACTGGCGTCCCACTGAATGTGAATTCTCCCTGCCCACTGGGTGTGAGTTTTCCTTGCCCTTTTGTGGGTTCTTCCGAGGATGTTGTAGTCGTAATGGTTTGTATAGTCCTTTGAGACGTTTGTGATTTAGGGCTATATAAATAAACATTGATTGATTGATTGATTGATATGCAGATCTTCTCGAGAGCAGTGATGTTTTGGGGCTGTCGCCGAGCAACACGGACTTTCAACTCCCTCCACAGATTTTCTATGGGTTTGAGGTCTGGAGACTGGCTAGGCCACTCCAGGACTTTGAAATGCTTCTTACGCAGCCACTCCTTCGTTGCCCGGGTGGTGTGTTTGGGATCATCGTCAAGCTGGAAGACCCAGCCACGTTTCATCTTCAAAGCTCTCACTGATGGAAGGAGGTTTTGGCTCAAAATCTCACGATACATGGCCCCATTCATTCTTTCCTTAACACGGATCAGTCGGATGAGAAAAACAGCCTCAAAGCATGTTTCCACCCCCCATGCTTCACAGTAGGTATGGTGCTCTTGGGATGCAACTCAGTATTCTTCTTCCTCCAAACACGACAAGTTGAGTTCATACCAAAAAAGTTATATTTTGGTTTCAGCTGACCACATGACATTCTCCCAATCCTCTGCTGTATCATCCATGTGCTCTCTGGCAAACTTCAAACGGGCCTGGACATGCACTGGTTTAAGCAGGGGGACACATCTGGCACTGCAGGATTTGATTCCTTGTCAGCATAGTGTGTCCCAGCTCCTTGCAAGTCATTCACCAGGTCCCCCCGTGTGGTTCTGGGTTTTTTGCTCACCGTTCTCATGATCATTTTGACCCTACGAGATGAGATCTTGCGTGGAGCCCCAGATCAAGGGAGATTATCAGTGGTCTTGTATGTTTTCCATTTTCTGATAATTGCTCCCACAGTTAATTTTTGCACACCAAGCTGCTTGCCTATTGTAGATTCACTCTTCCCAGTCTGGTGCAGGTCTACAATTCTTTTCCTGGTGTCCTTCGACAGCTCTTTGGTTTTGGCCATAGTGGAGTTTGGAGTCTGACTGTTTGAGGCTGTGGACAGGTGTCTTTTATACGGATAAGGAGTTCAAACAAGTGCCATTAATACAAGTAACGAGGGGAGGACAGAAGAGCTTCTTAAAGAAGTTACAGGTCTGTGAGAGCCAGAGATCTTCCTTGTTTGAAGTGATCAAATACTTTACAAATAAATTCTTTAAAATTCCTGGATTTTTTTTTACATTCTGTCTCTCACAGTTGAAGTGTCCCTATGATGAAAATTACAGACCTCTGTCATCATTTTAAGTGGGAGAACTTGCACAATCGGTGGCTGACTAAATACTTTTTTGCCCCACTGTAAAGAAAAGAAGGAGTAGGAAGAAAGCGAAGCCTATGTTTTTAATCCTGCTTAAAATGGAGTTGACTTCCCCTGTGAAAGGAGGGAAGGTGTTGGAAAACAAATATGACTAAATCTCAATAAGCAAATAAAAAACCAGCAGTTGGAGACTAAACAAACTTCACGTTCCATAATCATTTTATAAAGAAATAACCATTTGGGTATTTGGCATAATTCTGTTGTGTTATTGTTGACAGCTGCATCAAGTCTTTATGAGGTGTCTGTTGTTGCGACGATGCCATCTTTAATGTTGTCCAGGTCTTTGATTAAGAACTGGACGCACTTAAGGCGCACTTAAAATCCTTTTTGCCCTCTCAAAACTCGACAGTGCGCATTATGACCCGGTGGGCGGAACGTACGGAACAATTCTGCGTGTGCTCACTGACCGCTAAGTACTTTTATTTGGTAAATGGTGTAATGATACACCATGATCACAAGTGGTAATGGTGTGGCTATGTATGTGTGTAGTGTGCGTATGTAGATAGTACTTTATTGATTCCTTCAGGAGAGTTCCTTCAGGAAAATTAAAATTCCAGCAGCAGTGAACAGAGTTGAGATCAATTTAAAAAAAGTAAATAATGGGGGTTTAAATGGAAACAAAATAGAGAAATATTACAATAACAATAAAAAATAAAAAGCAACAATTGGAATAAAAATATAACAGTAAAATAAGAATATAACAAGAGAAAGTAGGCAGTAGTGACCATGTTATGAAAACGTATTGCACTGTTATTGTTTTGCATCCCCCGTCATCCTAGTACCCCCCGCCCCCCGCCCCAGAGAGGAGTTGTACAGTCTAATGGCGTGTGGGACAAAGGAGTTCTTGAGTCTATTAGTCCTGCACTTGGGATGAAGCAGTCTAGAACTGAACAGGCTCCTCTGGCTACTGGTAACGCTATGCAGAGGGTGACTGGCATCATCCAGGATGCTTTGATTGATTGATTGATTGATTGATTGATTGATACTTTTATTAGTAGATAGCACAGTACAGTACATATTCCGTACAATTGACCACTAAATGGTAACACCCGAATAAGTTTTTCAACTTGTTTAAGTCGGGGTCCACGTTAATCAATTCATGGTACAAATATATACTATCAACATAATACAGTTATCACACAAGTTAATCATCATAGTATGTACATTGAATTATTTACATTATTTACAATCCGGGGGGTGGGTGGGGAGCTTTGGTTGATATCAGAACTTCAGTCATCAACAATTGCATCACAGAGAAATGTGGACATTGAAACAGTGTAGGTCTTACAGTAGGATATGCTCACTAGTTTGTCAACAGTCCTCTTCTCTGCCACCGTCACCAGTGAGTCCAGTTTTATTCCGATTGTAGAACCGGCCCGCCTGATCGGTTTCTCCAGTCTGGAGCTGTCCTTCTTAGACGTACTGCCCCCCCAGCACACTACCATGTAGAACAGAACACTGGCAACCACAGACTGGTAGTACATCCACAGGAGTTTTCTACAAATGTTGAAGAAGTGCAGTCTCCTGAGGAAGTACAGCCTGCTCTGTCCTTTCTTGTACTGGTGGTCCATGTTAACAGTCCAGTCCAGCTTATTGTCCACCCAAACCCCGAGGTACTTGAATGAGTCCACGGTCTGTACCTCAACTCCCTCGATCATAATAGGTTGTGACCGTGGACTCGAGCTCCCAATGTCAATGACCAGCTCTTTGGCCTTTGACGGATTGAGCTGCAAGAGGTTCGTGTGGCACCAGACAACAAAGTCCCTCACCAGGTTCCGAAACTCCTCTCTGCCGTCCCTGATGCACCCGACGATGGCAGTGTCATCCGCCTACTTCTGGATGTGACACAGCTCTGAGTTGTAGCAGAAGTCAGCGGTGTACAGTGAAGAGAAGAGGGGCCAGCACCGTTCCCTGCGGTGCTCCTGATCACAGTGTCAGACGTGATGTCCTTCAGTCTGACGTACTGTGGACTGTCGGTGAGGTAGTTCGAAGTCCAGGCAACCAGGCGGGGGTCCACTCGCATTCCGTAGAGCTTGTCCTGGAGGAGGCGGGGCTGGATGGTATTAAAGGCACTCGAGAAGTCCAGGAACAGGATCCTCAGAGTGCCATTTCCCTTATCCAGGTGTGAGTGGACTCAGTGCAGCAGGTAAAGGATAGCATCCTCCACACCAACGCCTGCCTGGTACGCAAACTGCAGTCTGTCCTGGGCATGTTGCACCTGTGGTCCGAGGAGGCTGAGAAAGATATATTTATCATTTATGTATATACAAGTTCATTAAGTTTGTACATAGAGTTAACATGTAGTTCTAGCTCAGAATAATTTATGATTTAAAGAAAAGGTGTAAACTTTTCTTCTCACTCCCTTTCAAATAGCTAAAAAGAAAACAAGTCCAATGCTCATTTGTTTTCGTTTTTTTATTCTCCATTGTTTCCATTTTGTTATAATGGCTGTTAAGGCCATAGCACTATATTGGTTTAGGCTTGCTCTTGTTTTTTTTCCCCCGCATATTTAAAATAAAAATATATCAATCTATCAATGATAAGTGTTACCAGTAGATGGCAGTCACACATAGGAGGTAGGTGCACTCTGATGGCAATATGACTCAAGTAAACAACGCCAACAATTTTATATGTTCCATTGAAAATGTAGAACATTACACACGGCGCTCAAAAATCCATCAAAATGTTTTAGTACGAGTTTGGTAAGCTTGATGGATTGTATTAGATAAAAAAAATTAAAACATTTAAATTTAAAAAATTGTACTGTGCTTCAACATACCAGTATTATTATGGTGTGTGTGTGTAAGGTAAGACATATTATATGGTGTTTTGTTTCGCAATTTATCCAAAAGAAACTTTTTTTTACCTTCTGGTACCTGCTGATCTGTGTTTGGGATCTGTATAAATCCTGAAAAATTGCGCCCGTTCGCCTTGGTATTCCGTGCCGACACCGACAAGCTTCTTCATTTTCTCCATCTTGTTAAGGGAAATTCATCCTCCGCTGTTGACATTTCTAATATAAAGTAAAGTTTTTACTTATATCTGTTGGTAAACTTGCCATGAAAGTGCTAAAACATACCGGTGTAGTGAGATTACATTATTCACTCAAGGAACTTTAGGTATTAGAGAGTTCCGGTCGGGCATTTTTCCACGGGACACATTTCCGTTGTTGATTGAAGTTAAGTCTGAATGTCATTAAAACATTTAGCTCCATTTTTTTGACATTTATTCCGGTCCCGTCCTTGCACGCTACACCGCTACAACAAATGTGACGGGTAGAAGACGCTGCCGAAGGTGAGCCACGTAAATAAGACCGCCCGCAAAATGGCGCATCCTGAAGAGATTGTCAGAAAGCGACTTGAAGATGATCTTTGAAAACATAATCTATGCAACATTTTGACCAAAGAACATGTTATGTAGACCACAAGGAAGTGTTTTACATTTACAAAAAAAATGATAATATGACTCCTTTTAATGCGCTCTAGAATCCGGCGCGCCTTATATATGAAAAAAGCTCAAACATAGACCATTCATTGGCAGTGCACCCTATAATCCGGAAAATACTGTACTTTGGGTCGTCCATTTAACTGATTTGACCTCCCAAGTACCGACTCAACAGACGTGCTTTCTTGGTGATGTCACCGCTGGGTCTTTAATGATGATGTATGTTACTTTTGTTTTGATTCTCTGCTTCAGTAAAGCCACCTTGTTTTTCTTCATCAGTCAACTTTTATGACCTTACGTCCCGCTTATCTTCATTAACTCCTTCCTTTGATGGCCAGCTGTTGCTTACTAAAGCAAGTATCTTCTTCTCTTCCTTGTTGTCATGGGCTCCGACTTTAGTTGTGCTCGTAATCTGGAGCCCAGTCACAATCACATTGTTCATGCGGTTTTCCCTGGAACTGACACATCATTTGATAATGTAATCCTTTTCATCATTTTGCTTCATCATTTTGCTGTGGGGAGTGCTCAGAGAGTATGGGGTACCGGACTGTCTTATTGTGGTGGTCCGCTCCCTGTATGATCAGTGCCAGAGCTTGGTCCGCATTGCTGGCAGTAAGTCGAACACATTTCCAGTGAGGGTTGGACTCCGCCAAGGCTGTCCTTTGTGACTGATTCTGTTCATAACTTTTATGGACAGAATTTCTAGGCGCAGTCAAGGCGTTGAGGGGTTCCGGTTTGGTGACCGCAGGATTAGGTCTCTGCTTTTTGCAGATGATGTGGTCCTGATGGCTTCATCTGACCGGGATCTTCAGCTCTCACTGGATCGGTTCGCAGCCGAGTGTGAAGCGACCGGAATGAGAATCAGCACCTCCAATTCCGAGTCCATGGTTCTCGCCCGGAAAAGGGTGTAATGCCATCTCCGGGTTGGGGAGGAGACCCGCCCCAAGTGGAGGAGTTCAAGTACCTGGGAGTCTTGTTCACGAGTGGGGGAAGAGTGGATCGTGAAATCGACAGGCGGATCGGCGCGGCGTCTTCAGTAATGCGGACGTTGTACCGATCCGTTGTGGTGAAGAAGGAGCTGAGCCGGAAGGCAAAGCTCTCAATTTACCGGTCGATCTACGTTCCCATCCTCACCTATGGTCATGAGCTTTGGGTCATGACCGAAAGGATAAGATCACGGGTACAAGCAGCCGAAATGAGTTTCCTCCACCGTGTGGGTGAGAAGCTCTGTCATCCGGGAGGAACTCAAAGTAAAGCCCTTGCTCCTTCACATCGAGAGGAGCCAGATGAGGTGGTTCGGGCATCTGGTCAGGATGCCACCCGAACGCCTCCCTAGAGAGGTGTTTAGGGCACGTCCAACCGGTAGGAGGCCACGGGGAAGACCCAGGACACGTTGGGAAGACTATGTCTCCCGGCTGGCCTGGGAACGCCTCGAGAAATCTATGGTTAACTAGCTAGCTCTCAGTGCTAGTGCTAGAAGTGGCTGGGGAGAGGGAAGTCTGGGTTTCCCTGCTTAGGCTGTTGCCCCCGCGACCCGACCTCTGATAAGCGGAAGGAGATGGATGGATGGCATTTTGCTTCTTTAATGTAGCAATCGGTTACAAAACACTTGCATAAAAGTTGATCTGTACTGAGTACGGCTGTGACTCTTTGGGCAACCTAACGACTCGGTCCCACTTCTGGGATGATGATTCTATTCGGAATTAAATTTCTGATTCAACAACATTCTCGATTCAAACAGATTCTCGCAATGTAATATTTGGTATGATAATTGTAACAGCCTCTAACATTAATACTATATCATGTGAAACAAGCTGGTAGTATTATGTCTAGCTTGCTGGCCTAACACTTGACAATGTGGAAAATACTGGTAAATCTATAGCAAACTAGATAGCCTGCAATGCTAACGCTAGATAATGCGGAAAAAGCTTGGAAATCTAGTACTAACTACCTGGCTTCTAACAATAAAGCTGAGAAATATATAGCTAGCTCTTAATGCCAACACTAGACAACGCGGGAAAAAGTTGAGAAATCTATAGTTAACTAGCTAGCGCTCCGTGCTAGTGCTAGATTATGCTGAAAAATATAGAAAATATGTGGCTAGCTTGCTGGCCTTAAAAGCGAACAAGATTGATTTTTTTATTAAAAAAATTTTTTTTTAAATAATTTTACATTAATTATTGGAACAAATATGAATCTCAATTCAGGTGTGAATCAATTTTTTGTGCACCCCACTACTGAGTTTCTAATCATGCTAACAAAAGAGCTAATACCTGGTAATACAAAAACAACTATGCATTACATTTTTTTTAATAAGCTTTTTTGCAATATTGATAATGGGGGGAAAAACACATTAAAAAAATGGTTTTGCATGACCGCACAATACATCTACAAAGTGGATAAGAAAAAGTGAAGTGAATTATATTTATATAGCGCTTTTCTCAAGTGACTCGAAGCGCTTTACATAGTGACACCCAATATCTAAGTTACATTTACCGGCGCGGTATAGCTCGGTTGGTAGAGTGGCCGTGCCAGCAACTTGAGGGTTGCAGGTTCGATTCCCGCTTCAGCCATCCTAGTCACTGCCGTTGTGTCCTTGGGCAAGACACTTTACCCACCTGCTCCCAGTGCCACCCACACTGGTTTAAATGTAACTTAGATATTGGGTTTCACTATGTAAAGCGCTTTGAGTCACTTGAGAAAAGCGCTATATAAATATAATTCACTTCACTACATTTAAACCAGTGTGGGTAGCACTGGGAGCAGGTGGGTAAAGTGTCTTGCCCAAGGACACAATGGCAGTAACTAGGATGGCACCAGCGGGAATCGAACCTGCAACCGAGCTATGCCGCCCCATATAAAAAGTAAATATTGCAATTTCTTGCTAATTTAGGTATTGAAACAAAGGCATTAGATTTTTTTTTACTTGGCCACAACAATGTTCTAAAAAATTGTGATCAATTTAAAAACAATAATGGAGGTGGCGACTTGTCCAGGGTGTACCCTGCCTTCCGCCCGATTGTAGCTGAGATAGGCGCCAGCGCCCCCCGTGACCCCGAAAGGGAATAAGCGGTAGAAAATGGATGGATGGATGGTTGGAAATAAATTTGAAAAATAAATACAATTAAAATAAATGAATAAGAATTACATTCCATGTGAAAATGCAGCAGCCCCCAGAGGGACAAGCAGTAGAAGATGGATGGATGGATGTAAAAAAATTTTAAAAGTAAAAAAAACTACAAGGAAACAATATTAAGTCAAAACTATTGACATACTGTAAATGTATACAAACACGCTATTTCACTATGTTCCATGTGAAATTGCCCTTTTTACAATTTTAAGTGTGTTTAACAAGTACAATTAATGAAAAAAAAATGTTTTTAATCCTGAAAAAAGCCAACACATTTTGAGTATTTCCTTTAGTTTAAAAAGCCCCAAAGCTTGTGTAATGTTAATAATAGACAAAAAATTAGCAATGCATGAAAGAAACACGCACACAAAAAATATAAAAATAACATATTTTTACGGTGGGTTTTTTTACATTGACAAAGTAAATGGTAAATGGGTTGTATTTGTATAGCACTTTTCTACCTTTTTTTTTTTTTTTGAAGGAACTTAAAGCCCATCCATCCATCCATCCATCATCCTCCGCTTATCCGAGGTTGGGTCGCGGGGGCAGCAGCCTAAGCAGGGAAGCCCAGACTTCCCTATCTCCAGCCACTTCGTCTAGCTCTTCCCGGGGGATCCCGAGGCGTTCCCAGGCCAGCCGGGAGACATAGTCTTCCCAACGTGTCCTGGGTCTTCCCCGTGGCCTCCTACTGGTTGGACGTGCCCTAAACACCTCCCTAGGGAGGCGTTCGGGTGGCATCCTGACCAGATGCCCGAACCACCTCATCTGGCTCCTCTCCATGTGGAGGAGCAGCGGCTTTACTTTGAGTTCCTCCCGGATGGCAGAGCTTCTCACCCTATCTCTAAGGGAGAGACTCATTTGGGCCGCTTGTACCCGTGATCTTATCCTTTCGGTCATGACCCAAAGCTCATGACCATAGGTGAGGATGGGAACGTAGATCGACCGGTAAATTGAGAGCTTTGCCTTCCGGCTCAGCTCCTTCTTCACCACAACGGATCGATACAACGTCCGCATTACTGAAGACGCCGCACCGATCCGCCTGTCGATCTCACGATCCACTCTTCCCTCACTTGTGAACAAGACTCCTAGGTACTTGAACTCCTCCACTTGGGGCAGGGTCTCCTCCCCAACCCGGAGATGGCACTCCACCCTTTTCCGGGCGAGAACCATGGACTCGGACTTGGAGCTGCTGATTCTCATTCCGGTCGCTTCACACTCGGCTGCGAACCGATCCAGTGAGAGCTGAAGATCCCGGCCAGATGAAGCCATCAGGACCACATCATCTGCAAAAAGCAGAGACCTAATCCTGCGGTCACCAAACCGGAACCCCTCAACGCCTTGGCTGCGCCTAGAAATTCTGTCCATAAAAGTTATGAACAGAATCGGTGACAAAGGACAGCCTTGGCGGAGTCCAACTCTCACTGGAAACGTGTCCGACTTACTGCCGGCAATGCAGACCAAGCTCTGACACTGATCTCAAAGCCCTTTAACGATATTCACACATTGACACACTGATGGCGGGAGCTGCCATGCACCGCAACCCATCAGGAGCAAGGGTGAAGTGTCTTGCTCAAGGACAAAACGGGCGCGGCTCGGTTGGTAGAAGGTGGGGATTGAACCAGTAACCCTCAGATTGCTGGCACGGCCACTCTCACAACTTCACCACGCCGTCTCCAAAGTGGAAAAGGAGAGTTAAATGTTATCAAATGCAGGCACACAGAAGCAGTGCATTACTCACTAGTAATGTTGCAACATTTTTCTGTACAATAACTCTTCTACAGAAAGGGTAAAAAAACATTCACTTTTACTTTGTTGCCTTCGCTATTATTTTTCTGAGAAATACACCACGTTTGGGACTAAACAATCGAGCTGACTTGAAATTTCTCGCACAGCTTAGCACGCTCTAACCCAGGGGTCACCAACGCGGTGCCCGTAAGGACCAGATGAGTCGCCCGCTGGCCTGTTCTAAAAATAGCTCAAATAGCAGCACTTACCAGTGAGCTGCCTCAATTTTAGTTAAATTTTATTTATTTACTAGCAAGCTGGTCTCGCTTTGCTCGACATTTTTAATTCTAAGAGAGACAAAACTCAAATAGAATTTGAAAATCCAGGAAAATATTTTAAAGACTTGGTCTTCACTTGTTTAAATAAATTCATTATTGTTTTTACTTTGCTTCTTATAACTTTCAGAAAGACAATTTTAGAGAAAAAATACAACCTTAAAAAGGATTTTAGGATTTTTAAACACATATACCTTTTTACCTTTTCAATTCTTTCCTCTTCTTTCCTGACAATTTAAATCAATGTTTAAGTAAATTAATTTTTTTTATTGTAAAGAATAATAAATACATTTTAATTTAATTCTTCATTTTAGCTTGTTTTTTCGACGAAGAATATTTGTGAAATATTTTTTCAAACTTATGATTAAAATTAAAAAAAAATATTCTGGCAAATCTGGCAAATCTGTAGAATCAAATTTAAATCTTATTTCAAAATGTAGAAAAAATAGTGATTTGTCTTGTTAGAAATATAGCTTGGTCCAATTTGTTATATATTCTAAAAAAGTGCAGATTGGATTTTAACCTATTTAAAACATGTCATTAAAATTATAAAATGAATCTTAATCAGGAAAAATTACTAATGATGTTCCATAAATTCTTTTTTTAATTTTTTCAAAAAGATTCGAATTAGCTAGTTTTTCTCTTTATTTTTTTCGGTTGAATTTTGACTTTTTATAAAGAGTCGAAATTAAAGATAAACTATGTTTCAAAATATAATTTTCATTTTTTTTGTGTTTTTTCCTCTTTCAAACCGTTCAATTAAGTGTTTTTTTTCTACAAAAAAAACCTTACGTAAAAGGAAAAAAAATTTAAGACGGAACGACAGACAGAAATACCCATTTTTTAATGTATATTTAGATTTATTTATTAAAGGTAAATTGAGAAAATTGGCGATTTCTGGCAATTTATTTTAAGTGTGTATCAAACTGGTAGCCCTTCGCATTAATCAGTACCCAAGAAGTAGCTTTTGGTTTCAAAAAAGGTTGGTGACCCCTGCTCTATACTAAAGGTCGGCAACCCAAAATGTTGAAAGAGCCATATCGGACCACAAATACAAAAAAGTAATCGGTCTGGAGACGCAAAAAATGTATATACTTATATAAGTGTTATAATGAAGGCAACACATGACCTAAGTGTCTATATTAGCTATATTAGCCTACTATCAAAATGACTTTAAAAGTCTTATATAAGTATAATAATGAAGACAACACATGATGTAAGTTTCTATATGAGTTATGTTAGCCTACTATCAAAATTACTGTGTCGTAGGCTGACGCAAATCTTCTTTGACAGAAATGTTGAAATGTAATATTTATTCTACACATTTTTCCAACACTGGAAACCATTAGTAAAACTTCTCAGAGGGTGAGATAACTCCTGGAAACGACTGTCTTAGAATGGCCAAAGGTATAGCTGTGTGTGTTCAAGTTGAAGGAAACGGCAGGCCGTCTTCTTCTATTGGATTTATTACAATCTTTATAAGCTGGGTAACGTTTGCTGTGGTCTGGAACAACAAGGCGCACAAACAACTATCAGAAATTCAGCCAATATTACATCAAACCCCGGCCGAGTCATACCAAAGACTATAAAAATGGGACCCATGACCTCCCTGCTTGACACTCAGCATCAAGGGTTGGAATTGGGGGTTGCATCACCATAAATGAATCCCGGGCGTGGCCACCGCTGCTGCTCACTGCTCCCCTCAACCTCCCAGGGGGTGATCAAGGGTGATGGGTTAAATGCAGAGAATAATTTCGCCACACCTTCTGTGTGTGTGTGACAATCATTGGTACTTTAAATTAACTTTAATACTGTGAAACAAAAATTTATTACATAGAGGACATACGTATAGGGAATTAAATTAGCTCAAATATAGCTACAAATGAGGCATAATAATGCAGCTAGCCTAAATAGCATGGATTAGCTTGTAGTCATGCCGTGACCAAATATTCCTGATTAGCACTCCGCACAAGTCAATAACATCAACAAATCTCCCCTTTGTGCATTCCCGCACAGCATAAAAGGTTTGGTGGACAAAATGAGACAAAAAGAGGAGTGGCATTAATAAACACGTCTTTCTGTGGCGGCATCGGAGAAAGTCGTACACGTAAACAATCTGTGGAGTCACAGTCCACACAACGGTGAGTTAAGGGCCGCTGAAATTAGTAGGACAAAACGGCGCTCGCCAAATACTCTCAACTAGGGCTGGGCAATATGGCTTTTTATTAATATCTCGATATTTTTAGGCCATGTCACGATGCATGATATATATCTCCATATTTTGCCTTAGCCTAGAATTAAAAACTTGATACATATAATCACAGCAGTACGCTGATTCTATGTCTACATTAAAACATTCTTCTTCATACTGTATTAATATATGCTACTTCTAAACTTTCATGCAGAGAAGGAAATTGCAACTAAGTCAATTGACCAAAACTGTTTTTATTAAGCAGCGGGCACAAACATTCATGTAAAATCCAAACAAAGTGCAAGATTGTCAAAAGACATTTTAAAACAAGCTATGAAGTGAAGTGAAGTGAATTATATTTATATAGCGCTTTTCTCTAGTGACTCAAAGCGCTTTACATAGTGAAACCCAATATCTAAGTTACATTTAAACCAGTGTGGGTGGCACTGGGAGCAGGTGGGTAAAGTGTCTTGCCCAAGGACACAACGGCAGTGACTAGGATGGCCGAAGCGGGAATCGAGCCTGCAACCCTCAAGTTGCTGGCACAACCGAGCTATGAGTGTACTTTTGTGCCATGATGTCACTAAGATGACATATCAAAACAACACTAAAGTGCACTTTTTGTACAGAACGCCACTACATTAGTTTAAAAGAAATAAAGTGCACTTTTGTGCATGATGTCACACAAGATATTTCAATAACTGTCAAATAAAAATGAGCTGCATAATAGGAAACAAAGTCGCTATGATGTAGGTCAGTTGTTCTCAAATGGGGGTAAGCGTACCCCTGGGGGTACTTGAAGGTATGCCAAGGGGTACGTGAGATTTTGAAATAATATTCTAAAAATAGCAACAATTCCAAAATCCTTTATCATCAATCAATCAATCAATGTTTATTTATATAGCCCCAAATCACAAATGTCTCAAAGGACTGCACAAATCATTACGACTACAACATCCTCGGAAGAGCCCACAAAAGGGCAAGGAAAACTCACACCCAGTGGGCAGGGAGAATTCACATTCAGTGGGACGCCAGTGACAATGCTGACGATGAGAGTACCTCAGATGTGGGCAACCCCCCACCCCCTCTAGGGGACCGAAAGCAATGGATGTCGAGCGGGTCTAACATGATACTGTGAAAGTTCAATCCATAGTGGCTCCAAGACAGCAGCGAGAGTCCCGTCCACAGGAAACCATCTCAAGCGGATCAGCAGCGTATAAAAATATTTATTGAATAATACTTCAACAAAATATGAACGTAAGTTCATAAACTGTGACAAGAAATGCAACAATGCAATATTCGGTGTTGACAGCTAGATTTTTTGTGGACATGTTCCATAAATATTGATGTTAAATGTTTTTTTTTTATTGTGAAGAAATGTTTAGAATAAAGTTGATGAATCCAGATGGATCTCTATTACAATCCCCAAAGAGGACACTTTAAGTTGATGATTACTTCTATGTGTGGAAATCTTTATTTATAATTGAATCACTTGTTTATTTTTCAACACGTTTTTTTGTCATTTTTATATCTTTTTTTCCAAATAGTTCAAGAAAGACCACTACAAATGAGCAATATTTTGCACTATTATACAATTTAATAAATCAGAAACTGATGACATAGTGCTGTATTTTACTTTTTTTCAACCAAAAATGCTTTGCTCTCATTAGGGGGTACTTGAATTTAAAAAATGTTCACTGAAAAAAGGTTGAGAACCACTGTGGTAGGTTCCTGTGGACGTTATCTCCTAATGTCGTTCACTATTTTTTTCATACGGCGTTTATGGGGCCAGGCTAAGACCGATTTTCCCCCCCGTATCCCATCTTTTTTGTAAGGGGCGCTGGAAGCCGGCAGACCCGTCAGCGATCCTGTTCTGTCTCCCTGTAATGTTTGTCTGATCTTGAATGGGATTGTGCTGAAAATTTTAATTTTCCTGAAGGAACTCTCCTGACAGAATAAATAAAGTACTATCTAATCTAATGTAATCTAATGTGGAAATGGTTGCCTCTGCATTTTGATGGTGTTGGCATGCGGAGTAAGCACTCTTCATTCTCTAGCAGGTGACTTTTCAAATGATGCTACATACTTTTTGTAGCAACGCTTTTGCCCCACGCTTGACAAATTGCGGTTGTCTGTTCGACATATTCCCACTTGAAGCCAAACCACGCTTCATACGATGGACCCCCTGCTGTTTTTCTTGGGAATTAATCCTTCCTTCATTTGTTACCAGATTCACACCTTCTTTCTCTTGTAATACCACTCGCATCACAGCTAACGTTACCCAAGCTGCGACCTCTCTGCTCCGCGAGGGCGTATACGTAAGAAGGTGCGCTTGTTTAAGTCTCTGTGAGAATCAGAGACAAGAAAGAGTGAGAAGAGCCTGTAGTGTAATGCCCGCAGCTAAAAGCAACTGCGTGAGAACGTATACTCGAATATCACGATATAGTAGAGATTCGCGGTTTGCGGTCTCATCCGCGGAGCCCGCGGGTAAACCGCGGGTCGGGCGGTTGACATGACGAAAAAATAGATCTTAATTAGATTCGGGCGGGTGGCGGTTGAACCATCCGGAGACATTTGATATACGTGGTTCTGGGATCCGTATCCTTTGCCATTCAGAGAGCCATTTAAGACCCGTGTCATAAAGCGAAGAAGTCAATAAGAGACGCTATTATTCTCTTGAATGACTGCCGGCAGTCACCCAGATATTAAATATTAGTGCGTGCTATGAAGCCATTGGCTTTGTAAGATCTGCTTGTCAGTCCAGCATCATGTGTGTGTGATTTCCGCGGCAACACGCACACGACTGCAAGGCATACTGGGTGACACAGAGTACACTAATAGTTGTGATATAAATAATTTTAACACTCTTAGTAATATGCGCCACGCTTTGAAGCCACACCAATTAAGAATAAACAAACACATTTCGGGAGAACATCCTCACAGTAACACAACATAAACGCAACACAACAAATACCCATAATCCTTTGTATTCATGACACTTCCTGACTATTTTATACATCCCAAACCCCTTTGTTTCGGGAGAACATCCTCACAGTAACACAACATAAACGCAACACAACAAATACCCATAATCCTTTGTATTCATGAAACTTCCTGACTATTTTATACATCCCAAACCCCTTTGTTTCGGGAGAACATCCTCACAGTAACACAACATAAACGCAACACAACAAATACCCATAATCCTTTGTATTCATGACACTTCCTGACTATTTTATACATCCCAGACCCCTTTGTTTCGGGAGAACATCCTCACAGTAACACAACATAAACGCAACACAACAAATACCCATAATCCTTTGTATTCATGACACTTCCTGACTATTTTATACATCCCAAACCCCTTTGTTTCGGGAGAACATCCTCACAGTAACACAACATAAACGCAACACAACAAATACCCATAATCCTTTGTATTCATGACACTTCCTGACTATTTTATACATCCCAAACCCCTTTGTTTCGGGAGAACATCCTCACAGTAACACAACATAAACGCAACACAACAAATACCCATAATCCTTTGTATTCATGACACTTCCTGACTATTTTATACATCCCAGACCCCTTTGTTTCGGGAGAACATCCTCACAGTAACACAACATAAACGCAACACAACAAATACCCATAATCCTTTGTATTCATGACACTTCCTGACTATTTTATACATCCCAAACCCCTTTGTTTCGGGAGAACATCCTCACAGTAACACAACATAAACGCAACACAACAAATACCCATAATCCTTTGTATTCATGAGACTCCCTGACTATTTTATACATCCCAAACCCCTTTGTTTCGGGAGAACATCCTCACAGTAACACAACATAAACGCAACACAACAAATACCCATAATCCTTTGTATTCATGACACTTCCTGACTATTTTATACATCCCAAACCCCTTTGTTTCGGGAGAACATCCTCACAGTAACACAACATAAACGCAAAACAACAAATACCCATAATCCTTTGTATTCATGACACTTCCTGACTATTTTATACATCCCAAACCCCTTTGTTTCGGGAGAACATCCTCACAGTAACACAACATAAACGCAACACAACAAATACCCATAATCCTTTGTATTCATGACACTTCCTGACTATTTTATACATCCCAAACCCCTTTGTTTCGGGAGAACATCCTCACAGTAACACAACAGAAACGCAACACAACAAATACCCATAATCCTTTGTTTTCATGACACTTCCTGACTATTTTATACATCCCAAACCCCTTTGTTTCGGGAGAACATCCTCACAGTAACACAACATAAACGCAACACAACAAATACCCATAATCCTTTGTATTCATGACACTTCCTGACTATTTTATACATCCCAAACCCCTTTGTATCGGGAGAACATCCTCACAGTAACACAACATAAACGCAACACAACAAATACCCATAATCCTTTGTATTCATGACACCTCCTGACTATTTTATACATCCCAAACCCCTTTGTTTCGGGAGAACATCCTCACAGTAACGCAACATGAACGCAACACAACAAATACCCATAATCCTTTGTATTCATGACACTTCCTGACTATTTTATACATCCCAAACCCCTTTGTTTCGGGAGAACATCCTCACAGTAACACAACATAAACGCAACACAACAAATACCCATAATCCTTTGTATTCATGACACTTCCTGACTATTTTATACATCCCAAACCCCTTTGTTTCGGGAGAACATCCTCACAGTAACACAACATAAACGCAACACAACAAATACCCATAATCCTTTGTATTCATGACACTTCCTGACTATTTTATACATCCCAGACCCCTTTGTTTCGGGAGAACATCCTCACAGTAACACAACATAAACGCAACACAACAAATACCCATAATCCTTTGTATTCATGACACTTCCTGACTATTTTATACATCCCAAACCCCTTTGTTTCGGGAGAACATCCTCACAGTAACACAACATAAACGCAACACAGCAAATACCCATAATCCTTTGTATTCATGACACTTCCTGACTATTTTATACATCCCAAACCCCTAGTCATTTTCTGAATCGCACAGAGAGAAACCCAGCCCAGCCCAGCCCTACTCTCAACATATAACACACTGGGCTTTCTAACACTTCAAAGGGTTTGCGTGGTGTGTGTCGTCCTACAGAAACCATATTAAAACAAACAACATTTTTTACTCCATTTTTTCCCCCCTATTTGTACAATATGCATAATAGCATGTGTTCCATATATCATTTTTACTTGTATGAGACGCCACATGACTCTTACCGATGAAAGTAACTTGACTATTGAAGCCTTCCAGATTTCTAGTGGGTCTAACTAAACATTCCCAAACAATTTCTCTACTTTGCTTGAAAGTGGCTCATAACTTATCGCCTGCAATCAGTCAGTGCGGAGATAAGAGCTCCACACACAGAATGTAAACAAACATGGCCGGCGAACGGTCCGCCGGGTGATGTCGGATGTCTCCTCTGTGCTAATCATGTGACTCAGCTGCTGCTTTTCCATGACAAACTGCGCATTCATTGACTGTTTCTGCTGGTTCTTACACCCTCTGTTAGTCAGAAAGATAGGTTAGTTATCATTTCAGTCCATTTCAATAGTTCAAAGCACATGTGTCTACCATGAATTGATTAACATGGAACCCGACTTAAACAAGTTGGGGTTACCATTTATTGGCCAATTGTACGGAATATGTACTTTGCTGTGTAATCTACTAATAAAAGTTTCAATCAATCAATCAAAAGTCTTGCTAGCTATGGTGTAAACTCGACCCGAGCTAGAGAAATGTACGCTGTATTAAAGGCTACCTAGCTGTTATGTTACAAACTTTAAAAAACATATTCAAAATAAGTTGTTTACGTATCAAACTATCCCAGTTAACTAGCTGTGCATTAGTATTAGTAGCTAGTTAGCCGAGTTTTTCCAAATTTCATATTCCTAATGCGCCGTTTACTACAAACTATCAAAATGTATTTAAAATTAATTGTTTATGTACAAGTTTTACTACATTTTACTGCGAAACAAGATACATTAGTTATAATTTTAGGTACTTTCATTATTTTGAAGCAAGCTACAGTATAAACTAGGTTCGAGCTAGAGAGTTTTACTCTATGAATAAGGCTAGTTAGCTAGCTGTTTTAAACTCCAAAATTTATGAACCTATCAAATATTTGTTGTTTATGATCATATTTTTTGTTAAATTCCAGACGGAAAGATAGGTTAGTTATCTTTTCAGTCAATTTTCAAAATGGATTGTTTTTGTACATGTTTTCTTACATTTTTTTATGTTAGTTATAATTTTAGGTACTTTCATTACTTCGAAGTACAGCTACAATATAAACTAGCCCTTAGCTAGAGTACCCCATGAATAAGGCTAGTTAGCTAGCTGTTGTAAACTCCAAAATGTATGAACCTATCAAATATTTATTGTTTATGATCATGTTTTTATTAAATTCTGGTCGGAAAGATAGGTTAGTTATCATTTCAGTCAAGTCTAATAATTCTAAGCACGTGTCTACCATGAATTGATTAACGTGGACCCCGACTTAAACAAGTTGAAAAACTTATTCGGGTGTTACCATTTAGTGGCCAATTGTAAGGAATTTGTACTGTACTCTGCAATCTACTAATAAAAGATTCAATCAAGCAAAGTCTTCCTAAGTAGCTCAAGGATGAACTTACCCCATGCCAGAGATTTTTACGCTTTAGGGTTAAAGGCTAGCGGGCTCTTGTAAAATACAAACTTAGTAAACATTTTCAAAATGGGTATTTTTGTACATGATTTTCTTACATTTTAGTGAGAATTATACGTTAGTTTGTATTTTAAGCAACGTCAATAATTGTACGCTATGGTTAAAGGCTAGCTAGCTGCTATAAACTACAAACTTTAAAAAAACATAAAATAAGTTGTTTACATATCAAACTATCCTAGCTAATAATCTGCGTATTAGTATTAGTAGCTAGTTAGCCAAGTTTTTCCAAATTTCATACTCTTAATGCGCCGTTTACTACAAACTATCAAAATGTATTCAAAAGAAATTGTTTACATACATGTTTTAGTACATTTTATTGCGAAAAAGATACGTTAGTTATAATTTCAGGTACTTTAATTACTTTGAAGTACAGCTAGAGTATAAACTAGCCCTTAGCTAGAATATGCTATGAATAAGGCTAGTTAGCTAGTTGTTGATAACTCAAATTTATGAAGATATTAAATATTTGTTGTTTATGATCATGTTGTTATTCAATTCTTGTCAGAAACACAGGTTAGTCATCATTTTAGTCAACTTCAAAAGTTCTACGCACATGTGTCTTGCTCAGTAGCTACAGGATAAAGGTGCCCCAAGCCAGAGATTTGTACGCTTTAGGGTTAAAGGTTAGCGGGCTCTTGTAAAATACAAACTTTGTAAACATTTTCAAAATGGGTAATTTGTGTACATGCTTTTCTTACATTTTAGTGAGAATTCTACGTTAGTTTGTATTTTAAGCAACGTCAATAATTGTATGCTATGGTTAAAGGCTAGCGAGCTACAATAAAGTACACATTTTTAAAAAACATAAACAAAATAAGTTATTTACATATCAAACCATCCTAGCTAATAATCTGCGTATTAGTATTAGTAGCTAGTTAGCCAATTTTTTCCAAATTTCATACTCTTAATGCGCCGATTACTTCAAACTGTCAAAATGTATTCAAAAGAAATTGTTTACATACATGTTTTAGTACATTTTATTGCGAAAAAGCTACGTTAGTTATAATTTCAGGTACTTTCATTACTTTGAAGTACAGCTAGAGTATAAACTAGCCCTTAGCTAGAATATGCTATGAATAAGGCTAGTTAGCTAGTTGTTGATAACTCCAAAATTTATGAAGATATTAAATATTTGTTGTTTTTGATCATGTTGTTATTCAATTCCAGTCAGAAACACAGGTTAGTCATCATTTTAGTCAATTTCAATAGTTCTACGCACATGTGTCTTGTTCAGTAGCTACAGGATAAACGTGCCCTAAGCCAGAGATTTGTACGCTTTAGGGTTAAAGGTTAGCGGGCTCTTGTAAAATACAAACTTTGTAAACATTTTCAAAATGGGTATTTTTGTACATGCTTTTCTTACATTTTAGTGAGAAGTCTATGTTAGTTTGTATTTTAAGCAACGTCAATAATTGTACGCTATGGTTAAAGGCTAGCTAGCTGTTATAAACTACAAACTTTAAAAAAAACATATACAAAAAAAGTTGTTTACATATCAAACTATCCTGGCTAATAATCTGCGTATTAGTATTAGTAGCTATATAGCCAAGTTTTTCCAAATTTCATACTCTTAATGCGCCGTTTACTACAAACTATCAAAATGTATTCAAAAGAAATTGTTTACATACATGTTTTAGTACATTTTATTGCGAAAAAGATACGTTAGTTATAATTTCAGGTACTTTAATTACTTTAAAGTACAGCTAGAGTATAAACTAGCCCTTAGCTAGAATATGCTATGAATAAGGCTAGTTAGCTAGTTGTTGATAACTCCAAAATTTATGAACATATTAAATATTTGTTGTTTATGATCATGTTGTTATCCAGTCAGAAAGATAGGTTAGTCATCATTTTAGTCAATTTCAATAGTTCTAAGCACATGTGTCTTGCTAAGTAGCTCCAGGATAAACTTGCCGCAAGCCAGAGATTTGTACGCTTTAGGGTTAAAGGCTAGCGGGCTCTTGTTAAATACAAACTTTGTAAACATTTTCAAAATGGGTTGTTTTTGTACATTTTTTTTCTTACATTTTAGTGAGAAAGCTACATCAGTTATAATTTTAAGCTACGTCAATAATTCTAAACACGTGTCTTGCGAGCTACGGTGTAAACTCGCCCCTAGCTAGAGAGTTGTACGCTATGTTTTAAGGCTAGATAGCTGTTATAAACTTAAAACTTTTAAAAACATATTCAAAATAAGTTGTTTACATATCAAACTATCCCAGCTAACTAGCTATGCGTTAGTATTAGTCGCTAGTTAGCCGAGTTTTTACAAATTTCATACTCTTAATGCGCCGTTTACTTCAAAGTATCAAAATGTACTCAAAATTAATTGTTTATGTACATGTTTTAGTACATTTTATTGGGAAAAAGATACGTTAGTTATAATTTTAGGTACTTTCATTACTTCGAAGTACAGCTACAATATAAACTAGCCCTTAGCTAGAGTACGCTATGAATAAGGCTAGTTAGCTAGCTGTTGTAAACTCCCAAATTTATGAACCTATCAAATATTTATTGTTTATGATCATGTTTTTATTAAATTCTGGTCGGAAAGATAGGTTAGTTATCATTTTAGTCAAGTCTAATAATTCTAAGCACGTGTCTACCATGAATTGATTAACGTGGACCCCGACTTAAACAAGTTGAAAAACTTATTCGGGTGTTACCATTTAGTGGCCAATTGTACGGAATATGTACTGAACTGTGCAATCTACTAATAAAAGTTTCAATCAATCAATCAATCAATCAATCAAAAGTCTTGCTAGCTACGGTGTAAACTCGACCCTAGCTAGAGATTTGTGCGCCATGGTTAAAGGCTACCTAGCTAGCTGTTATATGTTACAAACTTTTAAAAAAGTATTCAAAAGGATATGTTTACATATCAAACTATCCCAGCTTACTATCAGTGCATTAGTATTAGTAGCTAGTAAGCAGAGTTTTTCAAATTTCACACTTTTTATGCGCCTTTTTCTACAAAATATCAAAATGTACTCAAAAGTAGCTGTTTCTGTACATGTTTTAGTACATTTTATTACGAAAAAAAGATACGTTAGTTATAATTTTAGGTACTTTCATTACTTGGAAGTACAGCTAGAGTATAAACTAGCCCCTAGCTAGAGAGTTGTACACTACGAATAAGACTAGTTAGCTAGTTGTTGTGAACTCCAAAATGCATGAACATATTAAATCTTTGTTGTTCATGATCATGTTTTTATTAAATTCCAGTCAGAAAGATAGGTTAGTCATCATTTTGGTCAATTTCAATTGTTCTAAGCACATATGTCTTGCTAAGTAGGTACAGGATGAACTTGCCCTTCGCCAGAAATTTGTACGCCATCCATCCATCTTCCTCCGCCTATCAGAGATCGGGTCGCGGGGGCAACAGCCTAAGCAGGGAAGCTCAGACTTTCCACTCCCCAGCCACTTTGTCCAGCTCTTCCCGGGGGATCCCGAGGCGTTCCCAGGCCAGCCGGGAGACATAGTCTTCGCAACGTGTCCTGGGCCTCCTTCCAGTCAGGGAGGTGTTCAGGTGGCATCCTGACCAGATGCCCGAACCACCTGATCTGGCTCCTCTCCATGTGGAGGAGCAGCGGCTTTATTTACTTTGAGCTCCTCCTGGCTTTCACTTTGCAGATGTAGCGAAAAACTGAAGTTACTGGCAGTGGTTTTCTGAAGTGTTCCTGAGCCCATGTGGTGATATCCTTTACACACTTGTCGCTTTTTGATGCAGTACCGCCTGAGGGATCGAAAGTCATGGCTTTGTCGCTTACGTGCAGCGATTTCTCCAGATTCTCTGAACCTTTTGATGATATTACGGACCGTAGATGGTGAAATCCCTACATTCCTTGCCATTTGCTCACGCATTTGTTGACAAAGTGGTGACCCTCGCCCCATCCTTGTTTGTGAATGACTGAGCATTTCCTGGAAGCTGCTTTTCCACCCAATCATGGCACCCACCTGTTCCCAATGAGCCTGCTCACCTGTGGGATGTTCCAAATAAGTGTTTGATGAGCATTCCTCAACTTTCTCAGTCTTTTTTTTTGCCACTCGTGGTAGATTTTTTGAAACATTGTCGCAGGCATAAAATTCCAAATATTTGCAAAAAGAAACAATGTTTCTCAGTCGGAACGTTAAATGTCTCGTCTTTGCAGTCCATTCAATTGAATATAAGTTGAAAAGGATCAGCAAATCATTGTATTCCGTTTTTATTTACCATTTACACAACGTGTGAACTTCACTGCTTTGGGGTTTTGTCCATCTCGTCCCGGGTTGTTACAAAAGAGCCACTTCCTCTTGCGAGAGAAGTTTCACATCAACCGTGTCGGAACATGTGACACTTTGACCTTTAACCTTATTGGTCGCCTGTTGGCCGGCGCCTCTTTCTTGGTATTTCCTCCCGCCTTGAAGACGCAAAGCTCATGTAGAGATTACTTCACATGTACTCCACCATTTTGACTCATATTCCTAACAACAGGTGGCGGAGGCCCTATTGAAGTGGCTTCGTTTAACTATTAACGTATTTTTCGGACTATAAGTCGCAGTTTTTTTTCATAGTTAACATTTGACAACCAAATAATAAAACAAGGTGACTCTGTAAAAAATCTGGGTATTATCTTCGACCCAACTCTCTCCTTTGAGTCACACATTAAAAGCGTTACTAAAACGGCCTTCTTTCATCTCCGTAATATCGCTAAAATTCGCTCCATTTTGTCCACTAAAGACGCCGAGATCATTATCCATGCGTTTGTTACGTCTCGTCTCGATTACTGTAACGTATTATTTTCGGGTCTCCCAATGTCTAGCATTAAAAGATTACAGTTGGTACAAAATGCGGCTGCTAGACTTTTGACAAGAACAAGAAAGTTTGATCACATTAGGCCTGTACTGTATATACCTTTATATACATATATACATACATATATACCTGTACTGGCTCACCTGCACTGGCTTCCTGTGCACTTAAGATGTGACTTTAAGGTTTTACTACTTACGTATAAAATACTACACGATCTAGCTCCAGCCTATCTTGCCGATTGTATTGTACCATATGTCCCGGCAAGAAATCTGCGTTCAAAAGACTCCGGCTTATTAGTGATTCCTAGAGCTCAAAAAAAGTCTGCGGGCTATAGAGCGTTTTCCGTTCGGGCTCCAGTACTCTGGAATGCCCTCCCGGTAACAGTTCGAGATGCTACCTCAGTAGAAGCATTTAAGTCTCATCTTAAAACTCATCTGTATACTCTAGCCTTTAAATAGACCTCCTTTTTAGACCAGTTGATCTGCCGCTTCTTTTCTTTCTCCTATGTCCCCCCCTCCCTTGTGGAGGGGGTCCGGTCCGATGACCATGGATGAAGTACTGACTGTCCAGAGTCGAGACCCAGGATGGACCGCTCGTCGGGACCCAGGATGGACCGCTCGCCTGTATCGGTTGGGGACATCTCTACGCTGCTGATCCGCTTGAGATGGTTTCCTGTGGACGGGACTCTCACTGCTGTCTTGGAGCCACTATGGATTGAACTTTCACAGTATCATGTTAGACCCGCTCGACATCCATTTCTTTCGGTCCCCTAGAGGGGGGGGGGGTTGCCCACATCTGAGGTCCTCTCCAAGGTTTCTCATAGTCAGCATTGTCACTGGCGTCCCACTGGATGTGAATTCTCCCTGCCCACTGGGTGTGAGTTTTCCTTGACCTTTTGTGGGTTCTTCCAAGGATGTTGTAGTCGTAATGATTTGTGCAGTCCTTTGAGACATTTGTGATTTGGGGCTATATAAATAAACATTGATTGATTGATTGATTGATAGTTCGGCCAGGGGTGCGACTTATACTCAGGAGCGACTTATATGTGAAATTGTTAACACATTACCGTAAAATATCAAATAATATTATTTAGCTCATTCACGTAAGAGACTAGACGTATAAGATTTCATGGGATTTATGGATTAGGAGTGACAGACTGTTTGGTAAACGTATAGCATGTTCTATATGTTATAGTTATTTGAATGACTCTTACATAATATGTTACGTTAAAGGCTTACTGAAAGCCACTACTACCCACATGCTAACATGCTACGCTAATCGATGCTAACATGCTATGCTAATCGATGCTAACATGCTATTTACCGGCGGTGCTAAAGCAGACATGGCACAGAGATGTATGGATAACCTGCAGATGCATTTGCAACTATATTACGTATCCTTCCACCCACATTTAATGCGAACAAAAACACTTAACAATCGAAGGATTTAAGTTGCTCCAGTGTCACGAGATGCGAAAGTCCTGATTGTTTGGTCCGCACATTTTACCGGCGATGCTAACGCAGCTATTCGGCCATGCTATGGCTACGAATAGCGCCAATAGCTATTCGCTCAATAGCTTCAGTTTCTTCTTCAATACTTTCATACTCCAACCATCCGTTTCAATACATGCGTAATCTGTTGAATCGCTTAAACCGCTGAAATCCGAGTCTGAATCCGAGCTAATGTCGCTATATCTTGCTGTGGTATTCGCCGTTGTTTGTTTACATTGGCAGCACTGTGTGGCGTCACAGGGAAATGGATAGTCGCATCGCAAATAGCGAAAATCAAGCACTTTAAAGCTTTTTTAAAAAATATTCAGGGACTGGTAAAATTTTGAAAAAAACTTCAAAAAATACAACAAGCCACTGGGAACTGATTTGTATTGTTTTTAACCCTTTTGAAATTGTGATAATGTTCCCCTTTAAAAATGCACACATTTAGTTGTATTCAGTCTTAAAAAAAAATATTATAGGGCTCTCACGCAAATACTTTTTAAAATATTTGGCTTGTATGGCTCTCTCAGCCAAAAAGGTTCCCGACCCCTTTACTAAACTGTTATGAAGGAATTTTGACGACGCCATAAAATAGACCCGGACGAATTAAGGCCCGGCCGGGGGCCACATGTGGCCCGTTAAGCTTTTCAATCTGGCACATTCCCAAGTAATTTTTTTAGCTCTTTAAGATGGAAATGTAGCTGCCATTATGATGTGCAGTCATGTTTTAAAATGACCGTAAGTCTTGAACTATGGAAAGTATTTCAATGGTTGGAATCTGTGCTTTTGCATGATGTACTAGTTGCTATGGTCATCTAATTAGTTACTATGGTCATCTAATTAGTTACTATGGTCATCTAATTAGTTACTATGGTCATCTAATTAGTTACTATGGTCATCTAATTAGTTACTATGGTCATCTAATTAGTTACTATGGTCGTCTAATTAGTTACTATGGTCGTCTAATTAGTTACTATGGTCATCTAATTAGTTACTATGGTCATGTAATTAGTTACTATGGTCATCTAATTAGTTACTATGGTCATCTAATTAGTTACTATGGTCGTCTAATTAGTTACTATGGTCATCTAATTAGTTACTATGGTCGTCTAATTAGTTACTATGGTCATCTAATTAGTTACTATGGTCGGCTAATTAGTTATTCATCACCAACTGAGCTCCCTTTACTCACCATTGTGTGTTAACTGGACATCTTTATGTGCTCGACGCCTCAATCGTTGTTATGTGTTCACCTACAAAACCATTCTGGGTATCACTCCATCTTATCTATCTTCTCTTTTAAAGGGGAACATTATCACAATTTCAAAAGGGTTAAAAACAATAAAAATCATATCCCAGTGGCTTGTTGTATTTTTTGAAGTTTTTTTCTAAATTTTACCGGTCCCCTGATAGCCCTAAAAAAAGCTTTAAAGTGCTTGATTTTCGCTATTTGCGATGCGACTATCCATTTCCCTGTGACGTCACACAGTGCTGCCAATGTAAACAAAAAATGGCGAATAGCACAGCAAGATATAGCGACATTAGCTCGGATTCAAACTCGGATTTCAGCGACTTAAGCGATTCAACAGATTACGCATGTATTGAAACAGATGGTTGGAGTATGAAAGTATTGAAGAAGAAACTGAAGCTATTGAGCGAATAGCTATTGACGTTATTCATAGCCATAGCATGGCCGAATAGCTGCGTTAGCATCGCCGGTAAAATGTGCGGACCAAACGATCAGGACTTTCGCATCTTGTGACACTGGAGCTACTTAAATCCGTCGATTGGTAAGTGTTTGTTTTGCATTAAATGTGGGTGGAAGGAAACGTAATATCAATCAATCAATGTTTACTTATATAGCCCTAAATCACTAGTGTCTCAAAGGGCTGCACAAACCACTACGACATCCTCGGTAGGCCCACATAAGGGCAAGGAAAACTCACACCCAGTGGGACGTCGGTGTCAATGATGACTATGAGAACCTTGGAGAGGAGGAAAGCAATGGATGTCGAGCGGGTCTAACATGATACTGTGAAAGTTCAATCCATAATGGATCCAACACAGTCGCGAGAGTCCAGTCCAAAGCGGATCCAACACAGCAGCGAGAGTCCCGTTCACAGCGGAGCCAGTAGGAAACCATCCCAAGCGGAGGCGGATCAGCAGCGCAGAGATGTCCCCAGCCGATACACAAGCGAGCAGTACATGGCCACCGGATCGGACCGGACCCCCTCCACAAGGGAGAGTGGGACATAGGAGAAAAAGAAAAAAAAACGGCAGATCAACTGGTCTAAAAATGGAGTCTATTTAAAGGCTAGAGTATACAAATGAGTTTTAAGGTGAGACTTAAATGCTTCTACTGAGGTGGCATCTCGAACTTTTACCGGGAGGGCATTCCAGAGTACTGGAGCCCGAAATGAAAACGCTCTATAGCCCACAGACTTTTTTTGGGCTTTGGGAATCACTAATAAGCGTTGCAAAAGGTTATCCATACATCTCTGTGCCATGTCTGCTTTAGCACCGCCGGTAAATAGCATGTTAGCGTCGATTAGCGTAGCATGTTAGCATCGATTAGCTGGCAGTCAACGTCAACAAAACTCACCTTTGTGATTTAGTTGACTTTATAGTTGCAAACGCATCTGCAGGTTATCCATACATCTCTGTGCCATGTCTGCTTTAGCACCGCCGGTAAATAGCATGTTAGCGTCGATTAGCGTAGCATGTTAGCATCGATTAGCTGGCAGTCACGCCGCGACCAAATATGTCTGATTAGCACATAAGTCAACATCAACAAAACTCACCTTTGTGATTTAGTAGACTTTATAGTTGCAAATGCATCTGCAGGTTATCCATACATCTCTGTGCCATGTCTGTCACCGCGGGTAAAATGTGGAGACACTCCGGCACATTCGATGGGGGTCTTGCGGCAGACACTTTCGCATCCTCGGGCCAGTGGTGCAACTTGAATCCCTCCCTGTTAGCGTTGTTACACCCTCCGACAACACACCGACGAGGCATGATGTCTCCAAGGTTCCAAAAAATAGTCGAAAAAACGGAAAATAACAGAGCTGAGACCCAATGTTTGCAATGTGTCTAAAATGAAAATGGCGGCTGGGTTACCTCGGCGACGTCACGTTCTGACGTCATCACCACATGAGCGATGAACAGAAAGGCGTTTAATTCGCCAAAATTCACCCATTTAGAGTTCGGAAATCGGTTAAAAAAATAGATGGTCTTTTTTTCTGCACCATCAAGGTATATATTGATGCTTACATAGGTCTGCTGATAATGTTCCCCTTTAACAAAGAAACAAGGAAGTCCTAATCTTCGTTCAATGAATGTTCTGCAATTTGTCGTCCTCAAAGTAAGAACTGAACTGGTTCACATGATAATGATGATACCTTGAAAAGCTGGATGTGTCAGTAGCTACTAGTCCCCATTCCTGGTTGGGCGGAGCCTGGCGCCGAAAACTGCTCCTCGCCATCAACCATCAAACTGTAGTTACTTGATTTTAAATGATCAGCTCGACTTCCAAACTGATAGGAAGCTTTGAGGTCGGGAAATGACCATGACTTGACTTTGGTATCGACGCCAATGTTTCCTCCCAGTGGTGGAAAATTGTAACGGTCGTAACTTATTTCCACATGCTCTGATCTTCCTGATTTTTTTTGAGGGTGGGTCGAGGCATCGAGAAGGACGTTACCCCGTAAACCCGGAGGGCCCGTTCAAAGCTGCTTGCAGCTTTCATTTTACTTTCAATTTGCAATATTTCACGTCGCCCTCTGCTGGAGATTAAATGGAATGCACATTTAGTGTTTCATTATTCATTATTCATATTTGTATTAATTATTTAAAAAAATTTGTTTAGATGCAGTTAATGTTTAAAAAAACATCTAAAATAAATTGTGCGGGAAACACTTTTATTTTTTAAATAAATTCCTGGATCCAACCGTGGATCTTTAGTTATTAGAGAGTTCCGGTCGGACGTTTTTTTACGGAACACATTGTTACTGTTATACTAGTGAGCTACGGATGAGGACATGCTGCTCCGTTATTGATTTAAGTCAATCAATCAATCAATCAATGTTTACTTATATAGCCCTAAATCACTAGTGTCTCAAAGGGCTGCACAAACCACTACGACATCCTCGGTAGGCCCACATAAGGGCAAGGAAAACTCACACCCAGTGGGACGTCGGTGACAATAATGACTATGAGAACCTTGGAGAGGAGGAAAGCAATGGATGTCGAGCGGGTCTAACATGATACTGTGAAAGTTCAATCCATAATGGATCCAACACAGTCGCGAGAGTCCAGTCCAAAGCGGATCCAACACAGCAGCGAGAGTCCCGTTCACAGCGGAGCCAGCAGGAAACCATCCAAAGCGGAGGCGGATCAGCAGCACAGAGATGTCCCCAGCCGATACACAGGCAAGCAGTACATGGCCACCGGATCGGACCGGACCCCTTCCACAAAGGAGAGTTGGACATAGGAGAAAAAGAAAAGAAACGGCAGATCAACTGGTCTAAAAAGGGAGTCTATTTAAAGGCTAGAGTATACAAATGAGTTTTAAGGTGAGACTTAAATGCTTCTACTGAGGTGGCATCTCAAACTTTTACCGGGAGGGCATTCCAGAGTACTGGAACCCGAAATGAAAACGCTCTATAGCCCGCAGACTTTTTTTGGGCTTTGGGAATCACTAATAAGCCGGAGTCCTTTGAACGCAGATTTCTTGCCGGGACATATGGTACAATACAATCGGCAAGATAGGATGGAGCTAGACCGTGTAGTATTTTATACGTAAGTAGTAAAACCTTAAAGTCACATCTTAAGTGCACAGGAAGCCAGTGCAGGTGAGCCAGTACAGGTATATATGTATGTATATATGTATATAAAGGTATATACAGTACAGGTATATATGTATGTATATATGTATATAAAGGTATATACAGTATAGGTATATATGTATGTATATATGTATATAAAGGTATATACAGTACAGGCGTAATGTGATCAAACTTTCTTGTTCTTGTCAAAAGTCTAGCAGCCGCATTTTGTACCAACTGTAATCTTTTAATGCAAGACACAGTAAGTAAAGTCTTAATGTTATTAAAACAGTTAGCCTAATCTTTTGACAAGTCTTCCACTCCCGTCCTTGCACGCTACACTGCTGCGGGGAGAGGAAGGTGTGCCACGTAAATTAGACCACTCACAAAACCGCGCGAACCTGAAGCGACTGTCAGAAAGCGGCTTGAAGATGATCTGTAAAATGTAATCTATGCAACATTTTGACCAAAGAACCACCATTACATGTTATGTAGACCACAAGGAAGTGTTTTACATTTAGGAAAAATAATAACATGACTCCATTAATGCGCCTTATAATTTGGTGCGCCTTTTGTATGAAAATAAACCTGACTACACCCGCTCATCGGCAGTGCGCCCTATGGTCCGGAAAATACATAAATGTAGCGATCGTACACGGAGGCATATTTTGATCTAAATAATCGCAGACCGTAAATACAGGTGCTGTTCATATTATTAGAATATCATGAAAAAGTAGATTTATTTCAGTAATTAATATTCAGAACGTGAAACTTACATATTATAGCAATTCATTACACACATAGTGATATATTTGAAATGTTTATTTCTTTAAATTTTGATGATTAGTACTGACAATTACTGAAAATCCCAAATTCGGTATCTCAGAAAATTAGAATATTAGTTACGACTAGTACCAAAAAATATTTTTTATAAATGTGGGCCAACTGAAAAGTATGAACATGGAAAGTTTCAGCATGTACGGCAATCAATACTTAGTTGCAGCTCCTTTTGCCTGAATTGCTGCAGCAATACGGCGTGGTATAAAGTCGGCCAGTCTGTTGCACTCCTCAGGTCTTATGAGAGCCCAGGTTGTTTTAATAGTGGCTTTCAGCTCTTCAGCATTGTTGGGTCTGGCATCTGGCATCTTCCGCTTCACAATACCCCATAGCTTTTCTATGGGGTTAAGGTCAGGTGAGTTTGCAGGCCAATCAAGAACAGGAATACCATGGTCCTTAAACCAGGTACTGGTAGATCTGGCACTGTGTGCAGGTGCCAAGTCATGTTGGGAAATGAAATCTTCACCTCCATAAAATTGGTCCTCGGCAGGCAGCATAAAGTGTTCTAAAACTTCCAGGTAGACTGCTGCATTGACCCTAGACCTCAGGAAACACAGTGGACCAACACCAGCAGATGACATGGCACCCCAGACCATTACCCATTGTGGAAATTTGACACTGGACTTCAGGCAACGTGGATTCTGTGCCTCTCCTGTCTTCCTACAGACTCTGGGACCTTGATTTCCAAAGGAGATACAAAATTTAGTTTCATCTGAAAACATAACTCTGGACCACACAGCAGCAGTCCAGTCCTTTTTGTCTTGAGCCCAGGCGAGACGCTTTTGACGTTGTCTTATTCAAGAGTGGCTTTACACCAGGAATGCGACAGCTGAAGCCCATATCTTGCATACATCAGTGCGTGGTGTTTCTTGAAGCACTGACTCCAGCTGCAGTCCACTCTTTGTGGATCTCCCCCACATTTTCGAATCGGTTTTGTTTGACAACCCTCTCCAGGGCGCGGTTATCCCTCTTGCTTGTACAGTTTTTTTCTACCACATCTTTGTCTTGCCTTGGCCTCTCTATTAATGTGCTTGGACACAGAGCTCTGGGAACATCCAACCTCTTTGGCAATGACCTTTTGTGTCCTGCCCTCCTTCTTTAAAGTATCAATGGTCATCTTTTGGACAGTTGTCAAGTCAGCAGTCTTCCCCATGATTGTGTGTCATACAGAATCAAAATGAGAGACCATTTAAAGCAGGGGTGCCCACACTTTTTCTGCAGGCGAGCTACTTTTCAATTGACCAACTCGAGGGGATCTACCTCATTTATATATATCATTTATATTTATTTATTTATGAAGGAGACATTTTTGTGAACAAGTTAAATGTGTTTAATGATAATACAAGCATGTGTAACACATATAGATGTCTTTCTTTCACGAAGACAAGAATATAAGTTGGTGTATTACCTGATTCTGATGACTTGCATTGATTGGAATCAGACAGTAATGATGATAACGCCCACATTTTCAAATGGAGGAGAAAAAAAGTTGTCCTTTCTGTACAATACCACATGAAAGTGGTTGGTTTTTGGCATCTAATTCATCCAGCTTCCATACACTTTACAAGAAAAACATTGGCGGCAAATTCCGTAGCTTGCTTGATTGACATTCACGGCACCCGAGGGTCTTGTGAGATGACGCTGGCTGCTGCCAGTTCATTATTATGAAAACATGACAGAGAGGAAGGCGAGAAACACTTTTTATTTCAACAGACTTTCGCGCCGTCCCTTCCGTCCAAACTCTAAAGGCCGACTGCACATTTCCTATCTTCACAATAAAAGCCCTGCTTCATGCTGCCTGCGCTAACAAAATAAGAGTCTCGGAAAACTGGCGTGCACAAGTGATGTGCACGCCAGCTTTCTGAGGGATCGCTTGTGCACGCCAGTTTTCCGAGACTCTGTATTTAGTTAGCGCAGGCAGCATGAAGCAGGGCTTTTATTGTGAAGATAGGAAATGTGCAGTCGGCCTTTAGAGTTTTGACGGAAGGTACGGCGCGAGAGTCTGTTGAAATAAAAATTGTTTCTCGCCTTCCTCTCGGTCATATTTTCATAATAATGATCTTGCAGCAGCCAGCGTCATCTCACAAGACCCTCCGGTACCGTGAATGTCATTTAAGTGACGTCTTGGTGAAGATTGATGATCACTCATTTTTAGGTCTATTTTTTTTAAAAGCCTGGCTGGAGATCGACTGACACACCCCCCGCGGTCGACTGGTAGCTCGCGATCGACGTAATAGACACCCCTGGTTTAAAGGCTTTTCCAGGTGTTTTGAGTTGGTTAGCTAATTAGAGTGTGGCACCAGGTGTCTTCAATATTTGACCTTTTCACCATATTCTAATTTTCTGAGATGTTGAATTTAGGGTTTTCATTGGTTGTCAGCTATAATCATCTCCTTTTTGGCAAAAAAACACTTGAAATGTATCCGTCTGTTTGGAATGAATGTACACATTCTACAAGTTTGACTTTCTAAATGGAATTAATGAAATAAATCAACTTTTTCATGATATTCTAATAATATGAGCAGCACCTGCAGAGCGTCCACTTTAACGGCTGTACCGTGTCTAATGTATGTGGCCCTCTAGTGACCGTAAAGGGAGTTGCGTTAATGAAATAAAGACAGAAGTAGACGTTTTTGTTTCACTATGTCTTTTAATCAGCGAGCTCATCCCTAAAAGTCCCGAGCGCTTGCGTCATCTAAATATGCGAGCACACGTGTGCCGCAGCCGCTCGGCACTAAATCTCCCTCCCGACATTCATGTGACATCGAAAGCGAAACTCTTTTGAATGAACTGTTTTTGAAGCTCCTGGTTGATATCAGAAGTTGTGGATCCTTTTGATGTTACGTGGCGTGTTTTGAAAGGAACTCTGGTCACGTGGAGCCCGCAGTGAGACGCAAACACGCGTGACACACACGTGGTTTCGCTTTTACTGCTGGGTGGGGCCACGCAAACACATTTCAGAGAATTTGGTTTATGCAGATGTTTTATGGCCTTTAAACGAGTGCGTCACGCCACAAAGTTAGTGAGTTATTACTAATAGCTCACTAACTTTTACCCCAGGTGACTTAAACAACCTTTATATTTGAAAGTTATGTAACTTTAGTTTCATTTTGTATGCCACTTTTCATACATGAACAATATTTCATAACGGGGTCTCTTCTTTTTCTGCCTTGTGACTTAAACCTAATTATGTATTCTGTGTTGAGATCCGCTTTTTGGATCCTCCACACATTATTGTTTGTGGTTCCATTTTTATTTCCACTCTCCGTCTGATCCTATTATTTCCTGTTTAAGTCGGTCACCATGGTAGCTTATTAGTTTCACCTGTTTCTCACGGCCCCTCACACCTGTCCTCACTAATCACCTGCCTTATATAAGCCTGCGTCTTTTGTTGATCAGTCTGGGATCCAAATTTGTTCATGCACAACGGTACGGCTGCTTTGCGCTTTTGCTTACATTCAGTATAATTCTCGCGAGCTCTCACGCTGCGCACTTTTGTTCAATCTTAGCTCTCATGCTAAGTGTTTTGTTTTCCCCTTTGTGTGCCTATGTGCCAGTTTAGTTTACTATTTGTTTATCCTAGCTTTCATGCTAGCGCCTTTTGTTTGCTTTTTCTTAGCTCCAGTATTTTTGTTCTCTAGCACCTTTTGTTAAATAAATCATTAGTTCATACCTTTTGCTGTGTTCAATTTTCGACGCATCCTCGAATGTTATGCCGAACAGGCTTAACATTCTGCCTAGCAACAAGTAATACGTTATAATATGTGGTGATATAAAGAATATTCTCCACAATGCATATATCAAACTCACCAGCATATAGTCTTAATTTTACATAATTAAAGTCCGTCATAAAATGCCTCTTATGTTACGATATTCTTATTCAAAATTAATTCCCTCACCAAAAAATAAATGAATGTCTTATTTTCCTCCTTTTTCTTATTTTTTTTGTTAAATAATACATTTGTTTGCTCATGAAATTCATATAATAAATTAACAATAAATTTGTAAAATTAAAACAACTTCCATCCATCCATCCATTTTCTACCGCTTATTCCCTTTCGGGGTCGCGGGGGGCGCTGGCGCCTATCTCAGCTACAATCGGGCGGAAGGCGGGGTACACAACTTATTTTTCTCAAATAAAAATCTACATTTTTTTATTGATAAAATACTTGCTTTTCCTCGTCATTTTCCAATAATAGATTAAAAAGTAAATCACTTAAATTAGAATATTAAAAAAGGTGTAGTTTTACCACTTTTTGCAATATTTTTGATTGATTAAAGAATTGCTTTATCGTGTATGTTTCTAATAATAAATCAAGTATAGATTAGTAGAATTACAATTTTTTTTTTTCAAATAAAGCAAAGTATTAATTCACCACTTTTTCTAAATAAAATATGTTTTTTCCTTTTCAGAATCCAATAATACAGAATACCATAGTAGTGTTAGAATAATAGAATGCTTTTTTTTTTTTTTTTTTTGGATAACGTTAAAATCCTACCACTTTAAGCAACATTTTTTCATGACGACTTCCAAATATTAAATATTATTCATTTGGTCGTGTGAGGTGATTTTTTTAATTAAATACTTTTTTTGAACACTTTATCACTTTTAGGAATAATTATTAAATGTATAACAATTTTATTTTTTTCTTAAATAATAAGTTTGTTGACTCATGAAATTCAAATAATAAATTAACAATAAATTGGTAAAATTACAATGAATTATTTTTCTCAAATGAAAATAAATTTTTTCTTGATCAATACTTTTATTTTCTTGTCGTTTTCCAATAATATATTTAAAAATAAATCACTTAAATTAGAAGAGTATAAAAGTATAATCATACCAATTTTTTATACATTTTTATTTGATAAAATATTAGAATTTCCTTGTTTGCTTCCAATAAAAAAATCAAATGTAGATGAGTAAAATTTCAATTTCTTTTTAAATAAGTACAAGTATTAATTCACCACTTTTTGCAGTATTTTTTCGTGATATATGTTTTCCTTTTCAGAATCCAATAATAATGAATACATTAGTAGTGTTAGAATAGTAAAATGCGTATTTTTTTATTGAAATATTCTTCAAATCCTACCACTTTTTTTCTCCTCGTTAGCTTCCATTAATGAAATATTATTCATTTGGTCATGAAAGGTCATTTTTAAATTAAATACAATTACAAATGTATCACTTTTAGGAATAATTCTTAAATAAATACATTTTGTTCCCCTAAATAATACGTTTCTTTACTCGTGAAATTCAAATAATAAATTAACAACAAATTTGTAAAATTAAAATAACTTATTTTTCTCAAATAAAAATCTATATATTTTCTTGATAATTTACTTGCTTTTCCTCTTCATTTTCCAATAATAGATTTAAAATTAAATCACTTAAATTAGAATATTAAAAAAGGTATAATTTTAAGACTTTTTGCAATATTTTTGATTGATTGAAAAAATGCTTTACCTTGTATGTCTCTAATAATCTAGTATAGTTTAGTAGAATTACAATTTATTTTTCAAATAAAGCAAAGTCCCACTGGGTTGTGAGTTTTTCCTTGCCCTTATGTGGACTCTGAACCGAAGATGTCGTTGTGACTTGTGCAGCCCTTTGAGACGGTTATGATTTAGGGCTATATAAATAAATATAGATTGAAGTATTAATTCACCATTTTTTCTAGTAAAGTACTTGTTTTCCTCTTCAGAATCCAATAATAAGGAATACAATAGTAGTGTAAGAATAATAGAATGTTTTTTTTTTATTTTTTAAATAATGTTAAAATCCTAACACTTTCAGCAACATTTTTTCATGATATGCTTTTTTTCCTTGTCAGCTTCCAATAATTAAATATTATTCAATTAATCGTATGAGGCAATTTTTTAATTAAATACAATTACTAATGTATCACTTTTAGGAATAATTATTAAATTAATACAATTCTTATTTTTTTCTTAAATAATATGTTTGTTTACGCATGAAATTTAGATACTTAAGAATATATTTGTAAAATTATAACTTATTTTTCTCAAAAACTATATTTTTTCTTGATAAAATACTTGCTTTTTCTCGTCATTTTCCAATAATTGATTTAAAAATAAATCACTTAAATTAGAAGAATAAAAAGTATAATCTTACCAATTTTTGCAACATTTTATTTGAATAAATATTATATTTTCCTTGTATGCTTTGAATAAAAAATCAAATATAGATTAGTAGAATTACAATACATTTTTCAAATAAGGAAAGTATTAATTCAACACTTTTTGCAGTATTTTTCTTTTTTTTTAGATACATTTTTTTCCTCTTCAGAATCCAATAATAATGAATACATTAGTAGTGTCAGAATAATAGAATGCTTATTTTTTTATTGAACTATTGTTAAAATCCTACCACTTTCAGCAACATTTTTTCATGATAGAATGATTTTTTTCTTCTCCTCGTTAGCTTCCATTAATGAAATATTATTCATTTGGTCATGAAAGTTATTGTTTTTAATTAAATATAATTATAAAAATATATCATTTTTGAGAATAATTTTTAAATAAATACTTGCTTTTCTGTGTCAACTTTCAATGATAAAACAGTAGAATTAAAATAATGTTGTTTTTCTCAAACAAAATAGTGTAATCATCACTTTTTGCAGTATTTTTTTTTTACTTCACTAGAGTTCGATAATAAAGAATACATTAGTAGTGGTACAAAATTCTTATTTTTTGATACAATAAAGTAAACATTCTACCATTTTTTTTTCTTCATATTATTTCTCGTTTACTTCCAATAAAAAAAATATTAATCTTGGTAGTGTTAGAAAAATAAAATGTGTATTTTTTTGGGATGAAATAAACTTATAATATTCCCACTTTTTGATAAAATTCCCAAAAGTAATGATGATCCAACTTAACCCCCTAAAATACTTACTGACTTTATTATTGTTACATTACAATGCAGTATAATAATTTAAAAAAAAACAGAATATATTTTAATACACAGTAATGCAATATGGATGAAAAGTATATTTTGAACATTAAATTCCCTCTGAAAGTTGGAAAACAACAAAGTGCTTTTTTTTTTTTTTTGAATGGCTCAACAAACTAGCGGGCAAGTCATGTTTACACACACACACACACACACACACACACACACACACACACACACACACACACACACACACACACGGAGAAAAGAGAGGGGATTCCGATCTGCCACAGGGATGACATCACAGAGTTGTGCAGTGACAGACAAAGAGCCAAACAAGGGAGTCCCCACTTCCTGTGAGGGAACACACGGGCGCTCTCATTGGCTGGCACACGGCGAGGCGTCGCCATGGCGACCGGCCCGGCTGGCCGGCCCTGTGTGGGAGTGTCGGGGTAGAAAGGTTGGGAAGGTCGGTCATGGCAAAGTTCCACACATAAAACACTCGCTTCTCATCCTGGAAGGAGCTTCTGTGTGCCCTGCATCCTATCTTTCCTCCCTCCTTCTGTCTTCCTTCCTTGGCCCCGCCCCCTTCATGGGTAAGTGCTGCGCTCTTCGTGTCTCCTTCTTCTCCACTTGACTTTAACATGTAGTTTCACTATTGCAACATGAATACCTTTAACCTGTTCCATATTTGGAGTGTGTGTGTGTGTGTGTGTGTGTGTGTGTGTGTGTGTGTGTGTGTGTGTGTGTGTGTGTGTGTGTGTGTGTGTGTGCGCGTTGTGTTCTTAAATTTCTACCCTTCTTCAGACATCAACAAAAAAAAGTTCCGTCCATATGAGGACCGGTGAACAAGTTTGGCCCTTATGCCAAAATTAATTAAAAAAATAAAATATATATGTATATATTTTTTTTTACATTTGCATAGTATGTATACATTATTAATGTTGTAAATACACATCTTTATACATCTAAAGATGTAGGAATTTTTTGCAGGTCTCAAGAAGGTAAGAAATACGTGTGTGTGTGTGTGTGTGCGTGTGTGTGTGTGTGTGTGTGCGCGCGCATTGTGTTCTTATATTTCTACCCTTCTTGAGACATCAACAAAAAAAAGTTCCGTCCATATGAGGACCGGTGAACAAATTTGGCCCTTATGCCAAAATTAATTAAAAAAATTAAATAAATTTGTATATTTATTTTTTTTATATTTGCATAATATGTATACATTATTAATGTTGTAAATACACATCTTTATATATCTAGAAAGGCTGCTCCTAGAGATGTAGGAATTTTCCTCAGGTCTCAAGAAGGTAAGAAATACATGTGTGTGTGTGTGTGTGCGTGCACGTGTGCGTTGTGCTCTTATATTTCTACCATTCTTGAGACGTCAACAAAAAAAAGTTCCGTCCATTTGAGGACCGGTGAACAAATTTGGCCCTTATGCCAAAATTAATTAAAAAAATACAATAAATTTGTATATTTATTTTTTTATATTTGCATAGTATGTATACATTACTAATGTTGTAAATACACATCTTTATATATCTAGAAAAGCTGCTTCTAAAGATGTCGTAATTTTTCTCAGGTCTCAAGAAGGTAAGAAATACGAGAATGTGTGTGTGTGTGTGTGTGTGTGTGTGTGTGTGTGTGTGTGTGTGTGTGTGTGTGTGTGTGTGTGTGTGTGTGTGTGTGTGTGTGTGTGTGTGTGTGTGTTCTTATATTTCTACCCTTCTTGAGACATCAACAAAAAAAAGTTCCGTCCGTATGAGGACCGGTGAACAAGTTTAGCCCTTATGTCAAAATTAATTAAAAAAAATTAAATATATATGTATTTTTATTTTTTTAATATTTGCATAGTGTGTATACATTATTAATGTTGTAAATACACATCTTTATATATCTAAAGATGTAGGAATTTTTCTCAGGTCTCAAGAAGGTAAGAAATGTGTGTGTGTGTGTGTGTGTGTGTGTGTGTGTGTGCGTGTTGTGTTCTTATATTTCTACCCTTCTTGAGACATCAACAAAAAAAAGTTCCGTCCATATGAGGACCGGTGAACAAATTTGGCCCTTATGCCAAAATTAATTAAAAAAATACAATAAATTTGTATATTTATTTTTTTATATTTGCATAGTGTTGTAAATACACATCTTTATATATCTAGAAAAGCTGCTCCTAAAGATTTCGTAATTTTTCTCAGGTCTCAAGAAGGTAAGAAATACGAGAATGTGTGTGTGTGTGTGTGTGTGTGTGTGTGTGTGTGCGTGCGTGCGCTCTTATATTTCTACCCTTCTTGAGACATCAACTAAAAAAGTTCCTTACCCTTCTTGAGACATCAACAAAAAAAAGTTCCTTACCCTTCTTGAGACATCAACAAAAAAAAGTTCCGTCCTTATGAGGACCGGTGAACAAATGCGGGCGGGCGGACGTGCTCAAGATGTAGAAATTTTCCTCAGGTCTCAAGAAGGTAAGAAATACGAGTATGTGTGTGTGTGTGTGTGTGTGTGTGTGTGTGTGTGTGTGTGTGTGTGTGTGTGTGTGTGTGTGTGTGTGTGTGTGTGTGTGTGTGTGTGTGTGTGTGTGTGTGTGTGTGTGTGTGTGTGTGTGTGTGTGTGTGCAACAAAAAACAGTTCCGTCCATATGAGGACCGTGCGTGCGTGTGTGCGTTTATTCTTATATTTCTACCCTTCGTGAGACATCAACAAAAAAAAGTTCCGTCCATATGAGGACCGGTGAACAAATTTGGCCCTTATGCCAAAATTAATTAAAAAAATTAAATAAATTTGTATATTTATTTTTGTTATATTTGCATAGTATGTATACATTACTAATTTTGTAAATACACATCTTTATATATCTAGAAAGGCTGCTCCTAAAGATGTAGGAATTTTCCTCAGGTCTCAAGAAGGTAAGAAATACGTGTGTGTGTGTGTGTGTGTGTGTGTGTGTGTGTGTGTGTGTGTGTGTGTGTGTGTGTGTGTGTTATATTTCTACCCTTCTTGACACATCAACAAAAAAAAGTTCCGTCAATATGAGGACCGGTGAACAAATTTGGCCCTTATGTCAAAATTAATAAAAAAAATATATGTATATTTTTTTTTTTTACATTTGCATAGTATGTATATATTATCAATGTTGTAAATACACATCTTTATATATCTAGAAAAGCTGCTCCTAAAGATGTAGGAATTTTTCTCAGGTCTGAAGAAGGTAAGAAATACGAGAATGTGTGTGTGTGCGTGTGCGTGTGCGTGCGCGCATTGTGTTCTTATATTTCTACCCTTCTTGAGACATCAACAAAAAAAAGTTCCGTCCATATGAGGACCGGTGAACAAGTTTAGCCCTTATGTCAAAATTAATTAAAAAATAATAATAATAAATATGTATTTTCATTTTTTTATATGTGCATAGTATGCATACATTATTAATGTTGTAAATACACATCTTTATATATCTAGAAATTTTCCTCAGGTCTCAAGAAGGTAAGAAATACGAGTATGTGTGTGTTTGTGCAACAAAAAACAGTTCCGTCCATATGAGGACCGGTGAACAAGTTAGGACATTAATCATGGTCCTAATACGGAAAACCATTGCATCTAATAGAGAATGTCTCATTTGCACCCCTAGTGGTGAAATCTATCAAAATGAGGGTGGTCCCAAAAATGAGTTTTTTTTAATTGACTGTGTCGGCTTTAAATGTGCTCCCCCTCTGGCCAACATATGAAATAACAAGTGTGTGTAATAAATTGAAATACGCCCCATTTGGCCAAAATTAATACAAAAATTAGAATAAATATGTATATATTTTTTTTTTTATATATTTGCAAATTATGAATATGAATATTAATATTATTGTAATTACAAATCTTTATATATCTAGAAAGGCTGCTCCTAAAGATGTAGGATTTTTTTCTCAGGTCTCAAGAAGGTAAGAAATACGAGAATGTGTGTGTGTGTGTGTGTGTGTGTGTGTGTGTGTGTGTGTGTGTGTGTGTGTGTGTGTGTGTGTGTGTGTGTGTGTGTGTGTGTTTCCAATTAGTAAACAGTGGAAAAGCCCTAAGTATACACACGCAAAGAAAGGAAATCCGGCACAAGGTGTCCAGATTGTTTAAGTGCCAGAATGAAAACACTGAAAAAGAAAAATATTTACTTTTTATTTCACTTTGCAACCCAAAAATACTCAGTTAGCAACATTTTAGCCATATCGAACACTTATATAGCTTTATTGCTTCTTGATTAGCTAGAAAGATGATTAACTATGTACTGGGCCACTTAATAAATGACTTATTAATAATTAAATGACTGTGGCTGCTGCTTTTTGGTATTTCAGGAATTTCTGTCCCTATTGAAATACAATCCTTCTAAACACACTAGTTAGTTATACTAGGAGTGGACGATACGGGGTGTTTTGGTATCCATCTGATACCATATAAATACAGGGTCCGTATCAGCGATGCTTTGAGTCGAAATGTTACTGGACCGGATCAAGGGTCGATATTTGCCCTGATTTTTTTTACGTTTACCGCAGCTGTGTCCCAGTGTTTACATTCCTAAAGATTGTACTTCTGTGAAAGAATTCTTCATAAAATCTAACGTTTCCTCATTCCTTGAATTCCAGGAGGGTACGTGTCTTCCCAGAACCCCAACTCAGATTTAAGACTGCGAAGCCACTTCTAAGACACTAATCCCGGGAAATAGTTTCTTCCAAGTACCATTATCACTGGAAGACTCGAGGAAAAAAATGGCCCAGCTTTTAACACACTCAGGTTCAAACACTGATGACATCTATTAAACAGACAAGAAGCAAGGAATAAAGCAGAGACAGAGTTCAGTCAATCAATCAATCAATGTTTTTTTGTACAGTTCTAAATCACAAGTGTCTCAAAGGGCTGCAGAAGCCACAACGACATCCGAGGATCAGCGCCCACATAAGGGCAAGAAAAAAAAAATGTGGGTAATCGTCAGGCCGATTCTGGTAACAAACACTGATACGAGACTGGCTTGCAATCTTTTGGAATGCCAGCTTTGCACAGACAAATTATAATTTGCACAGACATAATTAACCCCAGCTCAGATTTAACTCTGCGAAGCCACTTCTAAGATACTAATCCCCCCCATTATAGCGGGAAATAGTGTCTTCCAAGTACCATTATCACTGGAAGACTCGAGGAAAAATATGGCTCAGCTTTTAACACAATCAGGTTCAAACACTGATGACATCTATTAAACAGACAAGAAGCAAGGAATCATGCAGAGACAGAGTTTAATTAATCAATGTTTATTTATATCGCCCTAAATCACAAGTGTCTCAAAGGGCTGCACAAGCCACAACGACATCCGAGGTTCAGCGTCCACATAAGGTGGGATGTCGATGAGAATGACTATGAGAAACCTTGGAGGGGACCGCAAATGAGGGTAACCCCCACGTCCCCTAGTGGAGACTGGATGCATTGGACGTCGAGTGAGTCTGACATAATATTGTGAGAGTCCAGTCCATAGTGGATCTAACATAATAGTGAGAGTCCAGTCCATAGTGGATCTAACATAATAGTGAGAGTCCAGTCCATAGTGGATCTAACATAATAGTGAGAGTCCAGTCCATAGTGGATCTAACATAATAGTGAGAGTCCAGTCCATAGTGGATCTAACATAATAGTGAGAGTCCAGTCCATAGTGGATCTAACATAATAGTGAGAGTCCAGTCCATAGTGGATCTAACATAATAGTGAGAGTCCAGTCCATAGTGGATCTAACATAATAGTGAGAGTCCAGTCCATAGTGGATCTAACATAATAGTGAGAGTCCAGTCCATAGTGGATCTAACATAATAATGAGAGTCCAGTCCATAGTGGATCTAACATAATAGTGAGAGTCCAGTCCATAGTGGATCCAACATAATAATGAGAGTCCAGTCCATAGTGGATCTAACATAATAGTGAGAGTCCAGTCCATAGTGGATCTAACATAATAGTGAGAGTCCAGTCCATAGGGGATCTAACATAATAGTGAGAGTCCAGTCCATAGTGGATCTAACATAATAATGAGAGTCCAGTCCATAGTGGATCTAACATAATAGTGAGAGTCCAGTCCATAGTGGATCTAACATAATAGTGAGAGTCCAGTCCATAGTGGATCTAACATAATAGTGAGAGTCCAGTCCATAGTGGATCTAACATAATAGTGAGAGTCCAGTCCATAGTGGATCTAACATAATAGTGAGAGTCCAGTCCATAGTGGATCTAACATAATAGTGAGAGTCCTGTCCATGGTGGATCTTACATAATAGTGAGAGTCCAGTCCATAGTGGATCTAACATAATAGTGAGAGTCCAGTCCATAGTGGATCTAACATAATAGTGAGAGTCCAGTCCATAGTGGATCTAACATAATAGTGAGAGTCCAGTCCATAGTGGATCTAACATAATAGTGAGAGTCCAGTCCATAGTGGATCTAACATAATAGTGAGAGTCCAGTCCATAGTGGATCCAACATAATAGTGAGAGTCCAGTCCATAGTGGATCTAACATAATAGTGAGAGTCCAGTCCATAGTGGATCTAACATAATAGTGAGAGTCCAGTCCATAGTGGATCTAACATAATAGTGAGAGTCCAGTCCATAGTGGATCTAACATAATAGTGAGAGTCCAGTCTATAGTGGATCTAACATAATAGTGAGAGTCCAGTCCATAGTGGATCTAACATAATAGTGAGAGTCCAGTCCAGAGTGGATCTAACATAATAATGAAAGTCCAGTCCATAGTGGATCTAACATAATAGTGAGAGTCCAGTCCATAGTGGATCTAATATAATAGTGAGAGTCCAGTCCATAGTGGATCTAACATAATAGTGAGAGTCCAGTCCATAGTGGATCCAACATAATAGTGAGAGTCCAGTCCATAGTGGATCTAACATAATAGTGAGAGTCCAGTCCATAGTGGATCCAACATAATAGTGAGAGTCCAGTCCATAGTGGATCTAACATAATAGTGAGAGTCCAGTCCATAGTGGATCTAACATAATAGTGAGAGTCCAGTCCATAGTGGATCTAACATAATAGTGAGAGTCCAGTCCATAGTGGATCTAACATAATAGTGAGAGTCCAGTCCATAGTGGATCTAACATAATAGTGAGAGTCCAGTCCATAGTGGATCTAACATAATAATGAAAGTCCAGTCCATAGTGGATCTAACATAATAGTGAGAGTCCAGTCCATAGTGGATCTAACATAATAGTGAGAGTCCAGTCCATAGTGGATCTAACATAATAGTGAGAGTCCAGTCCATAGTGGATCTAACATAATAGTGAGAGTCCAGTCCATAGTGGATCTAACATAATAGTGAGAGTCCAGTCCATAGTGGATCTAACATAATAGTGAGAGTCCAGTCCATAGTGGATCTAACATAATAGTGAGAGTCCAGTCCATAGTGGATCTAACATAATAGTAAGAGTCCAGTCCATAGTGGGGCCAGCAGAAGACCATCCAGAGTTAAATTTGGTTCAATTGAGGAGACATGTTTTTTTGGGCTGTACTCTAGTTACAGATCCAAACTACGTTCTAAAAGTCCTGCCCACGTTTTTCTTCTATTTATTTGGGAGGTCCCTGGTTACATCACTGAAGCTGTCGCTGAGGGAAGGGGGGGTCATCTCATCAGCTCCAGTTAGACACAATATATTACTATTAATAAAGTGCAAATGTGTTGACGCTGGTGATATCGCCCCATCTCTGCTTTGTCCGCGTCCCGGTACTCGATGTTCGGCCTTGGCAGTCGACAGGCCAGATCTGGAAACAAACACTGATACGAGACTGGCTTGCAATCTTTTGGATTGCCAGCTTTGCACAGACAAAGAAAAATAAAATTTCAGCACAATTGATAATAACTATATCAACGGCCCTTAAGCATAAAGTTGTGTGATGATATATACATAATTGTTCTAACACAAACCCATCAGGACGACACAAGAAGCTGGTGATTCCAAACTGTGTTATACATACCTAATAACCCCTAAATAAATATTTCAACACAGTGTTACTGTTCAAAAATACCAAATATACTTGTTAAATAAAACATCTGCAAACTCCACACAGAAAGAGCCCGAGCCTCAGGACCTTTTTATTGTGAGACACATGCTTTACTGACATCATATTACAGTCTAATGTGTGTGTCTCTTATGTGTGACTGCCATCTACCGGTCACACTTATCATTACACCATGTACCAAATAAAATGGCTTCGAGGTCGGTAAGCACAACCAGAATTATTCCGTACATTTGGCGCACCGTGTTATAAGAAGCACTGTCGAGTTTTGAAAAAAATGAAAGGATTTTAAGTGCGCCTTATACTCTGAAAAATACGGTCGTTTGTTTTTTTTTGTCGGCCAACAAATTTGTAGGTTTTTTTTTTTTTTTTTTTACTAATTTGTATGAAATTATACTTTTTTCATTATTTTTAAAATTTGTTCTGAACCCCCCAATTTCATATTTTGAATAAAACAATTTTTAAAAAATTCCTGTAATTTAGAATTTTTTTTCTTAAAAACCCCCTAAAAATCGGTATTAAAAAAAAAAAATCCCAAATCGAGAACTTTATTTTGTTTTAGTCTAAATAGTGTGTTTTGGAAGACACAAGAAGCTGGTGATTCCAATCTGTGCTGTGCGTACCTACCAAAAAATCACTTGATTACATATTTCAACACAGTGTTACTGTTCAAAAATACTAAATATACTTGTTTAATCAAACAAATGCAAACTCCACACAGAAAGAGCCCGAGCCCGGAATTGAACTCAGGACCTTCGTATTTTGAGGCCCTTACGCTTTACTGGCATCATATTGCAATCTGTGTGTGTCTCTTATGTGTGACTGCCATCTACCGGTCACACTTATCATTACACCATGTACCAAAAAAAAATGGCTTCGAGGTCGGTAAGCACAACCAGAATTATTCCGTACATTAGGCGCACCGGCTTATAAGAAGCACTGTCAAGTTTTAAGGATAATGTGTGTGTCTCTTATGTGTGACTGCCATCTACCGGTCACACTTATCATTACACCATGTACCAAATAAAATGGCTTCGAGGTCGGTAAGCACAACCAGAATTATTCCGTACATTAGGCGCACCGGGTTATGAGAAGCACTGTCGAGTTTAAAGGATTTTAAGTGCGCCTTATAGTCCGAAAAATGCGGTAGTTTTTTTTTTGTTGGCCAACAAATTTGTAGGTTTTTTTTTTTTTTTTACTAATTTGTGTAAAATTATACTTTTGTCATAATTTTTAAAATGTATTTAAAAAATAAATGAAATAAAAATAAAAATTCTTGTAATCCTTAAAAAAAACAAACCCAGATCAAGAACTTTATTTTGTTTTAGTCTAAATTGCTACTAAAGCTCATTTTGTGTGTTTTCTAAACAAACCACAATTTGTGTAAACATTATTCTACTTTCTTGGCACCAAATGATGACTCCAAAGTGGAGCAGGCTGGACCAGAATGGAGTCCATCAGGAGCCAACACACACATTCTTGTGAGACACGTGTTGTCTTAGGGAACATCTGGAAATGAGCCTCTGACTACTTCCTCTTTCCTTTTCCTTCCCCTTTGTGCCCCCCAACACCCGCCTCCTTCCTTCCTGTCTGTCTGCCCGCCTGGTGACCCCCCGCCATGCCCATGGCAGAGATGAAAGACAGGAACCCCTGGACCATGTCGCTGACCGTCGTCATCGCCGTCGTTGGCGTCATCGCTGTGGTCGCCCTGGTAACGGTAACGGTGGTCCAGAATGTGCCCCTCCTCCAGAAGTACAAGGTAAGGACCAGCATGCACTAAAACTTAGACTTGGACTTAGATAATGCACACCATGGTAAAAACAAAAGGTAAAAAGTAAACTAAAAAGGCACTTTAATATACAAACCCCGTTTCCATATGAGTTGGGAAGTTGTGTTAGATGTAAATATAAACAGAATACAATGATTTGCAAATCATTTTCAACCCATATTCAGTTGAATATGCTACAAAGACAACATATTTGATGTTCAAACTCATAAACTTTTTTTTTCTTTGCAAATAATAATTCACTTAGAATTTAATGGCTGCAACACGTGCCAAAGTAGTTGGGAAAGGGCATGTTCACCACTGTGTTACATCACTTTTTCTTTTAACAGCACTCAATAAACGTTTGGGAACTGAGGAAACTAATTGTTGAAGCTTTGAAAGTGGAATTCTTTCCCATTCTTGTTTTATGTAGAGCTTCAGTCGTTCAACAGTCCGGGGTCTCCGCTGTCGTATTTTACGCTTCATAATGCGCCACACATTTTCGATGCGAGACAGGTCTGGACTTCAGGCGGGCCAGGAAAGTACCTGCACTCTTTTTTTTTTACGAAGCCACGCAGTTGTAACACGTGCTGAATGTGGCTTGGCATTGTCTTCCTGAAATAAGCAGGGGCGTCCATGAAAAAGACGGCGCTTAGATGGCAGCATATGTTGTTCCAAAACCTGTATGTACCTTTCAGCATTAATGGTGCCTTCACAGATGTGTAAGTTACCCATGCCTTGGGCACTAATGCACCCCCATACCATCACACATGTGTAAGTTACCCATGCCTTGGGCACTAATGCACCCCCATACCATCACAGATGCTGGCTTTTGAACTTTGCGTCGATCACAGTCGGGATGGTTCGTTTCCCCTTTGGTCCGGACGACACGATGCTGAATATTTCCAAAAACAATTTGAAAGGTGGACTCGTCCGACCACAGAACACTTTTCTACTTTGCATTAGTCCATCTTAAATGATCTCGGGCCCAGAGAAGCCGGCGGCGTTTCTGGATGTTGTTGATAAAAGGCTTTCGCTTTGCATAGTAGAGCTTTAACTTGCACTTACAGATGTAGCGACCAACTGTATTTAGTGACAGTGGTTTTCTGAAGTGTTCCTAAGCCCATGTGGTGATATCCTTTATAAATTGATGTCGGATTTTGATATAGTTCCGTCTGAGGTATCAAAAGTCACGGTCATTCAATGTTAGTTTCAGGCCATGCCGCTTACGTGGAGTGATTTCTCCAGATTCTCTGAACCTTTTGATGATATTATGGAGCGTAGATGTTGAAATCCTTAAATTTCTTGCAATTGCACTTTGAAACTGTTTGACTATTTGCTCACACAGTTGTGGACAAAGGGGTGTACCTCGCCCCATCCTTTCTTGTGAAAGACTGAGCATTTTTTTGGGAAGCTGTTTTAAACCCAATCATGGCACCCACCTGTTCCCAATTAGCCTGCACACCTGTGGGATGTTCCAAATAAGTGTTTGATGAGCATTCCTTTATTAGTATTCATTGCCACCTTTCCCAACTTTTTTTTCACGTCTTGCTGGCATCAAATTCTAAAGTTAATGATTATTTGCACACAAAAAAAGAAAAAGTTTATCAGTTTGAACATCAAATATGTTGTCTTTGTAGCATATTCAACTGAATATGGGTTGAAAAGGATTTGCAAATCATTGTATTCTGTTTATATTTACATCTAACACAATTTCCCAACTCATATGGAAATACGGTTTGTAGGACACTTATTATGTATGTCTAGCTTGTGTGCTATGTTTGTGCGCTCAGCTGTTGTGTAGCTGCTAGCTTCAACGAGCCTAGCATGTTTACCTTTTGTAAAGATGTTAACTGGCTGGCTGTACTTGTTCTATTCCTATTGCTTTTCTAAACTCTTACTGAGTTTTTAATATTCTTAACATTGTTATTTGGAAAATGATGCCTTACGCAAACAGGGGTTAAAAGTAAAAAAAAAAATTTTATTAAAAAAAATATATTTTAACTAACTTTATCCCCTCTGTGCAAATCCTGCCTAGCAACCCAAAATGAAAAGTCATAATTTTCTTTATTTAAAAAAAATTTAATTTTTAACAGAGCTTTTTTTCTACTTTATTAACATTTATTTTTTGGGGGGCTGTTGTTTTTTTATTGTGATATTTATTATACCCTATGTACAAATCCTGCCAAACAACAAAAGGTGGAAAGTAACATTTTTCTTTTTATTTATTTATTTAAAAAATATATATTTCTTCGAATCTATTACTACTACTTTGAACTCTTAATTTTATATATATATATATTTTTGCTGTTCTTTTTAATTGTGACAATTATCCCCCTTACAAATCTTGCCTAGCAACCAAAAGTTAAAAGTAATATTTTTCGGTATTAAAAAAAAAAATTTTCATTTTAAACCGAGTCTGTTTTCTACTCTACTTCTATTTTTTGCTGTTATTTTTTAATTGTGATATTTATCCCCTGCGTCTGTACAAATTTTGCTTAGCAACCATAGGTTTAAAGTAACATTTTACTTCATTTAAAAAAAAAAAAAAAAAAAAAATTCTCCTCTGTTACTACTTTTTTTCTGTTGTACTTAAAAATTTTTCCGTCTTTAAAAACAAAAATAAAATATTTTGATGATTATCGCTCGTAGTACAAATCTTGCCGAAAAAACCAGAGGCGGAAAATAAAAAAAATATTTCAAAAATGTTTTAACATTTTTAACACAGCCTTTTTTTTATTCTATTACTACTACTTTGAACTCTTAATTTTATATATATATATATATATTTTTTTTTTTTGCTGTTCTTTTTAATTGTGACAATTATCCCCCTTACAAATCATGCCTAGCAACCAAAAGTGAAAAGTAATATTTTTCGGTATTAAAAAAAAAATTTTCATTTTAAACCGAGCCTGTTTTCTACTGTACTTCTATTTTTTGCTGTTATTTTTTAATTGTGATATTTATCCCCTGCGTCTGTACAAATCTTGCTTAGCAACCAGAGGTTGAAAGTAACATTTTACTTCATTAAAAAAAATTAAAAAAAATTCTCCTCTGTTACTACTTTTTTTCTGTTGTACTTAAAAATTTTTCCGTCTTTAAAAACAAAAATAAAATATTTGGATAGTTATCGCTTGTAGTACAAATCTTGCCGGGCAACCAGAGTTGGAAAATAAACAAAATATTTCTAAATAGCATTTTTAACACAGCCTTTTTTCTATTCTATTACTACTTCTTTTTTTTCTACTCATTTTTTTTTTTTTGTTATTATTTCTTTGTGATAATTATCACTTATGTGCGAATCCTGCCTAGCAACCAGAGGTAACATCGGCAACATAACAAAACTACATTTACTTCTGTTCCTGCGATTGATCATTTTTATTTGCCATTTAAAAAATGTAAGTCTGTAATAGTAGATTTTAACACTAACTCGTTGTTATTGTACTTTGCTCCATTTTTATAATACATCAACTACAGAGTGAACTTTTTTTTTTTTTTTTTTTTTACCAGAACTTTGACAATTTATATTTTCAATTAGTTTCTTTTTACTTCACTCAAGTCGATTTTTATGCAAAGTAACTATACTTTTTACTAGAGTGCAATATTTTTTCAGGGGGTTGGACCTTTTTCCCCCACTTTTGGATGTGAGTTTTAGCTCCAATGGCTCGCCTGTGTATCGGCTGGGGACATCTCTGCGCTGCTGGTCCGCCTCCGCTTGGGATGGTTTCCTGCTGGCTCCGCTGTGAACGGGACTCTCGCTGCTGTGTCTTGGATCCTCTTTGGACTGGACTCTCGCGACTGTGTTGGATCCATTGTGGATTGAACTTTCACAGTATCATGTTAGACCCGCTCGACATCCATTGCTTTCCTCCTCTCCAAGGTTCTCATAGTCATCATTGTCACCGACGTCCCACTGGGTGTGAGTTTTCCTTGCCCTTATATGGGCCTACCGAGGATGTCGTGGTGGTTTGTGCAGCCCTTTGAGACACTAGTGATTTAGGGCTATATAAGTAAACATTGATTGATTGATTGATATATATATATATATATATATATATATATTGATATATATATATATATACTTAAGTAGTACATGGCCAGTAAATGACTCGTCAGGCTAATAAATATAGATTTTTTTCTCTTTTATCGTCAGTACGGCATCGTTCTGGACGCCGGCTCCTCCCACACGACCGTGTTTATCTACCAGTGGCCCGCCGAGAAGGACAACGACACGGGACGAGCGGAGCAGAAGTACGCCTGCAACGTCAAAGGTAACGCTACGTCATAAATAGCTCTAATAATAATAATGAGAATATTGCTTGAATAGATTGCAGTTCCTTTTACGTAGCGCTTTTTTCTCTAGTGACTCAGTGTTTCACAAAGTGAAACCCAATATCTAATTTTATACATTTAAACCAGTGTGGGTGGCACTGGGAGCAGGTGGGTAAAGTGTCTTGCCCAAGGACACAACGGCAGTGAATAGGTTGGCGGAAGCGGGAATCGAACCCTCAAGTTGCTGGCACGGCCGCTCTACCAACCGAGCTATGCCGCCCCATAGGCAGGGATGAATGTCTTCATTCGTGCATGAACGATACTCATGCCTCCAGCTAGGTGGCAGCAGTGCTCAGGTTAAGCAACAGGCTGACTAGGAAATATGAAATGTACCAAAATAAATATTATTCGCTATATATCAATTTATTAAGGAGGAGTATAAACACTTCTGTCACTAGCTGGGGCGTGACAAAATATAATTGAGATTATTTTCACTTTTTCACTTCCAATATGATACCAGTATTGGAGCAATAAATCATTGACCGATTTCGATATTGCTTCGATCCGATATCAGCAGGAATCCGACATACTTTTTTAAATTTGCATTGATTGATTGATTAATTAAAACTTTTATTAGTAGATTGCACAGTACAGTACATATTCCGTACGATTGACCACTAAAGTTGTCCACGTTAATCAATTCATGGTAATGTTAGACACCCCGTTGCCATATGAGTTGGGAAATTGTGTTAGATGTAAATATAAACGGAATACAATGATTCATTTTCAACCCATATTCAGTTGAATATGCTACAAAGACAACATATTTGATGTTCAAACTGATAAACCTTTTTTTTTTTGCAAATAATCATTAACTTTACAATTTGATGTTAACAACACGTGACAAAGAAGTTGGGAAAGGTGGCAATAGATACTGATAAAGTTGAGGAATGCTCATCAAACACTTATTTGGGACATCCCGCAGGTGTGCAGGCTAATTGGGAACAGGTGGGTGCCATGATTGGGTATAAAAACAGCTTCCCAAAAAATGCTCAGTTTTTCACAAGAAAAGATGGGGCGAGGTACACCCCTTTGTCCACAACTGTGTGATGTAATCTAACATAATATTGTGAGAGTCCAGTCCATAGTGGATCTAACATAATAGTGAGAGTCCAGTCCATAGTGGATCTAACATAATATAGTGAGAGTCCAGTCCATAGTGGGTCTAACATAATAGTGAGAGTCCAGTCCATAGTGGATCTAACATAATAGTGAGAGTCCAGTCCATTGTGGATCTAACATAATAGTGAGAGTCCAGTCCATAGTGGATCTAACATAATATTGTGAAAGTCCAGTCCATAGTGGATCTAACATAATAGTGAGAGTCCAGTCCATAGTGGATCTAACATAATAGTGAGAGTCCAGTCCATAGTGGATCTAACATAATATTGTGAAAGTCCAGTCCATAGTGGATCTAACATAATAGTGAGAGTCCAGTCCATAGTGGATCTAACATAATATAGTGAGAGTCCAGTCCATAGTGGATCTAACATAATAGTGAGAGTCCAGTCCATAGTGGATCTAACATAATAGTGAGAGTCCAGTCCATAGTGGACTGGACCCTAACCCTAACCCTAACCAGTCCATAGTGGATCTAACATAATAGTGAGAGCCCAGTCCATAGTGGATCTAACATAATAGTGAGAGTCCAGTCCATAGTGGATCTAACATAATAGTGAGAGTCCAGTCCATAGTGGATCTAACATAATAGTGAGAGTCCAGTCCATAGTGGATCTAATATAATAGTGAGAGTCCAGTCCATAGTGGATCTAACATAATAGTGAGAGTCCAGTCCATAGTGGATCTAACATAATAGTGAGAGTCCAGTCCATAGTGGATCCAACATAATAGTGAGAGTCCAGTCCATAGTGGATCTAACATAATAGTGAGAGTCCAGTCCATAGTGGATCCAACATAATAGTGAGAGTCCAGTCCATAGTGGATCTAACATAATAGTGAGAGTCCAGTCCATAGTGGATCTAACATAATAGTCAGAGTCCAGTCCATAGTGGATCTAACATAATAGTGAGAGTCCAGTCCGAAAGACTTGACTAAAACAGAAGAAAAGACCAACCTTGTGTGTTTATTGGAGGACATTTAGTTGCACAATAAAAAATAAAAAAAACTACGGGCTAAAACCCAGTTTTGAACCCAACAGGTCCAGGTATTTCCAGCTATTCCGGGACTCCCTGGAAGGCCGGCGAGTCCCTGCGAGCGTGCATGCAGGAAGTGGAGGAGAACATTCCCAGGAAAAGACACGCGGAGACGCCACTTTACCTCGGAGCCACGGCCGGGATGAGATTGTTGGAGTGAGGCATCGTCAACACCTTCAATATTTATAATGGTTGTGGATTTATGGACTCCTGGGTCCAGGATCTGTGGAGACGCCATTGTGTGTGTGTGTGTGTGTGTGTGTGTGTGTGTGTGTGTGTGTGTGTGTGTGTGTGTGTGTGTGTGTGTGTTATGGCAATGCTTACTTAATGTTGACATCGCTCTGTTTACACCAGGGGTGTCCAAACTTTTTCCACTGAGAGCCGCACACTGAAAAATCAAAGCAAGCGGGGGCTATTTTGATATTTTTTATTTTAAAAACCAATACAATATATGTATAAAAATATACATTTAGGCCTCCACTCGGGCTGGATCCAAAGGGTTTTGGTCAAAAAAATATAAAAAATGTGTCATTATTCAGTATTATTATTATTATTATAGGATTAAATCCCTAGATCAACATTAGGTCTTTCTGTCAATATAACATTTCAAAAAAATTAAGTTGTATCCTCTTTTTGTCAAAGAAAACCATTTTTTTTATAGAAAAAACACAAAATATGCAATATTTTCACCCAATAACATTTTCAAGTGGAATATTTAGATTATGTAATAAGTGTAGCTTTAAAAATGTCAACAACATTGATTTTAATTATTATTATTTTTTGAGCAATGGCACTTAAAAAAAAAAATCACACTAAAATTATTGGGGATCCAAAACGGTCCTCCTATTCATTAAAATGGTAAAAAAAAAAAAAATTATAATTACTAAAAACTTGTATTCTAGATTGAAATAAAGATTGTGAATAACAGGCAAAATTCCAAAGAAGTGATTTTCCCCTTTAAGAATTCTTCATTAATTATCAAAATCCCTGATTGTTCCTTCTAGCTAAGAAAATAAATTATAATTATTTTGTTTACTTTTAACACAATAATCTCGAGATCAACTTCAGATATATCCGTCCATTTTATTGTTGTTCATGTTTTTTGTTTGTTCGTTTTAAAACAAAAACGTGTGGCGAACACAAAATATGCGACAAAAAATATCTCAAAGTGTAATATTTAATGTGACCTAATTGGTGCTTTGAATAGGTCAATAATTTATAATGACATTGATTTTGATTCATTATTATTTTTGATTCATTATTATTTTTAAAGACGGAAACAGCCTAATTGTGTTATTAGGGTCAAAATTGCAACATTTTCTTGTTAAATTTCACATGTTTGTTCTTTTATACCACTGTTTATGTTTTGTATTTTTTTTTATCGTATTTTTAGAATGTGCCGTTGGGCCGTTAAAAGATTCCCTGCGGGCCGCAAATGGCCCCCAGACCGCACTTTGGACATCCCTGGTTTACACAGTCACCTTTCGGGGACCTCTGACGGTATGGGGACACAAAAACCAGGTCCCCTTAAGGGAAACCTTTTCAAATGATAGTCAGAGCCATTAGTGATTTTTAAGCTTTGCCCTATAAAACTTTGTTTACTGGTTAGTTTGAGTGTGAGACGTGCACAGCAGCCCCCTCATCAGGCTGCAGCTGGTACTGCACTCGCTCTGCTCACACTTCCACCTGTTCTATAAGAGTGCTGTATTCTGAGGATCATGTCATATTTAATTTGAACTTTTTTATTTTTAAATGGTCCTCAGTAGTCACGTACAAATGTGTGTGAATTATGCAAAATTATTTAAATTTGGTCCCCATGAACCATATTAACTTTTTCCTCAAAGTCCCCAGTAAATACAGTGGGGCAAAAAAGTATTTAGTCAGCCAGCGATTGTGCAAGTTCTCCCACTTAAAATGATGACAGAGGTCTGTCATTTTCATCATAGGTACACTTCAACTGTGAGAGGCAGAATGTGAAAAAAAATCCAGAAATTCACATTGTAGGGATTTTTAAGAATTTATTTGTAAATTATGGGGGAAAATACGTATTTGGTCAACCATTCAAAGGTTTTGGCTCAAAATCTCACGATACATGGCCCCATTCCTTCTTTCCTTAACACGGATCAATCGTCCTGTGTCCCCTTAGCAGAAAAACAGCCCCAAAGCATGATGTTTCCACCCCCATGCTTCACAGTAGGTATGGTGTTCTTGGGATGCAACTCAGTATTCTTCTTCCTCCAAACACCACCAGTTGAGTTTATACCAAAATGGATACATGGATGATACAGCAGAGGATTGGGAGAATGTCATGTGGTCAGATGAAACCAAAATAGAACTTTTTGGTATAAACTCAACTCGTCGTGTTTGGAGGAAGAAGAATACTGAGTTGCATCCCAAGAACACCATACCTACTGTGAAGCATGGGGGTGGAAACATCATGCTTTGGGGCTGTTTTTCTGCTAAGGGGACAGGACGATTGATCCGTGTTAAGGAAAGAATGAATGGGGCCATGTATCGTGAGATTTTCAGCCAAAACCTTTGAATGGTTGACCAAATACTTATTTTCCAGCATAATTTACAAATAAATTCTTTAAAATTCCTACAATGTGAATTCCTGGATTTTTTTTTCCACATTCTGTCTCTCACAGTTGAAGTGTACCTATGATGAACATTACAGAACTCTGTCATCATTTTAAATGGGAGAACTTGCACAATCGCTGGCTGACTAAATACTTTTTTGCCCCACTGTATGATCAGCACATTACTTAGCTCAGTGGCCATCTTACCTCTTTTTTTTTCATGCCTCCACAACCTGGAGAAAGTATGGTCCCCACAAGTCATGATCAAAAACTCGGTCCCCATTCCAAATGATAACCAGTATGTGTGTGTGTGTGTGTGTGTAGGAAGGCCAACAGCTCGGCATCCGAGGAGGTCTTCAAGGCCGTCTCCGAGACCCTTCTGAAGTTCCCCTTCTCCTACCAGGGCGCCAGGATCCTCAGCGGCCAGGAGGAGGGCGCCTTCGGTTGGGTCACGGTCAACTACTTGGACGACCGCCTCAAGCAGGTGAACATGCACCTTTTTTCTTTTTCTTCGTGGCATGTAGTCCTCACTTTGATGTGTGTGTGTGTTCTTGTATTTTAACTTTAAGTACCAATGATTGTCACTTTTACCCTTTTTGAGACATCAACAAGGAAAAGTAGCTTCCATATGAGGACCGGTTATGACCAAAATCATGGTCCCAATACGGAAAATCATTGCATCTAATAGAGCAGGGGTCACCAACACCAGGTGGCCCGTAAGGACCAGATGAGTCGCCCGCTGGCCTGTTCTAAAAATAGCTCAAATAGCAGCACTTACCAGTGAGCTGCCTCAATTTTTTCAATTGTATTTATTTACTAGCAAGCTGGTCTGGCTTTGCTCGACATTTTTAATTCTAAGAGAGACAAAACTCAAATAGAATTTGAAAATCCAAGAACATATTTTAAAGACTTGGTCTTCACTTGTTTAAATAAATTCATTTATTTTTTGACTTTGCTTCTTATAACTTTCAGAAAGACAATTTTAGAGCAACAATACAATCTTAAAAATGATTCTAGGATTTTTAAACACATATACCTTTTTACCTTTTAAATTCCTTCCTCTTCTTTCCTGACAATTTAAATCAATGTTTAAGTATTTTTTTTTTTTTATTATTGTAAAGAATAATAAATACATTTTAATTTAATTCTTGATTTTTGCTTCTGTTTTTTTCGACAAATATTTGTGAAATATTTATTCAAACTTATCATGATTAAAATAAAATAAAAATATTCTGGCAAATCTAGAAAATCTGTAGAATCAAATTTAAATCTTATTTCAAAGTCTTTTGAATTTCTTTTAAAATTTCTGTTCTGGAAAATCTAGAAGAAATAATGATTTGTCTTTGTTAGAAATATAGCTTGGTCCAATTTGTTATATATTCTAACAAAGTGCAGATTGGGTTTTAACCTATTTAAAACATGTCATCAAAATTATCAAGAAAAAATACTAATGGTGTTCCATAAATTCTTTTTTTATTTTTTTCAAAAAGATTCGAATTAGCTAGTTTTTCCATTCATTTTTTTCGGTTGAATTTTTAATAGTCAAAATTGAAGATAAACTATGTTTCAAAATTAAATTTTCTTTTTTTTTTGTTTTCTCCTCTTTTAAACCGTTCAATTAAGTGTTTTTTTCATCATTTATTCTCTCCAAAAAACCTTCCGTAAAAGGAAAAAAAATGTACGACGGAATGACAGACAGAAATACTCATTTTTATATTTATATATAGATTTATTTATTAAAGGTAAATTGAGCAAATTGGCTATTTCTGGCAATGTATTTAAGTGTGTATCAAACTGGTAGCCCTTGGCATTAATCAGTACCCAAGAAGTAGCTCTTGGTTCCAAAAAGGTTGGCAACCCCTGTAATAGAGAATGTCTCATTTGCACCCCTGGTGGTGACATCTAGCAAAATGAGGGGCGCTTTTAAAAATGCTCCACCTCTTGCCATCATATGAAATAACAAGTGTGTGTAAAAATTGGAAGTGCTCCCCCCTCTGGTCAACATATGAAATAACAAGTGTGTGTGTGTGTGAATGTTGTCTGTCTATCTGTGTTGACCCTGCGATGATGTGGAGACTTGTCAAGGGTGTACCCCTCCTTCCGCCCGATTTTAGCTCAGATAGGCACCAGCGCCCCCCGTGACCCCAAAGGGATTAAGCGGTAGAAAATGGATGGATGGATGCATGTAAAAATGGGAAATGCTCCCCCTCTGGTCAACATGTGAAATAACAAGTGTGTGTAAAAATTGGAAGGGCTCCCACCTCTGGTGAACATATGAAATAACAAGTGTGTGTAAAAATTGGAAAGGCTCCCCCTCTGGCCAACATATGAAATAAGTGTATGTAAAAATTGGAAGGGCTCCCCCCTCTAGTCAACATATGAAATAACAAGTGTGTGTAAAAATTGGAAATGCCCCCCCTCTGGTCAACATATAAAATAACAAGTGTGTGTAAAAATTGGAAGTGCTCCCCCTCTGGCCAACATGTGAAATAACAAGTGTGTGTAAAAATTGGAAGGGCTCCCCCTCTGGCCAACATATAAAATAATGAGTGTGTTTAAAAATTGGAAGTGCTCCCCCCTCTGGTCAACATATAAAATAATGAGTGTGTTTAAAAATTGGAAGTGCTCCCCCCTCTGGTCAACATATGAAATAACAAGTGTGTGTAAAAATCGGAAGGGCTCCCCCTCTGGCCAACATATAAAATAATGAGTGTGTTTAAAAATTGGAAGTGCTCCCCCCTCTGGTCAACATATGAAATAAGAAGTGTGTGTAGAAATTGGAAGGGCTCCCCCTCTGGTCAACATATGAAATAACAATTGAGTGTAAAAATTGGAAATGCTCCCCCTCTGGCCAACATATAAAATAATGAGTGTGTTTAAAAATTGGAAGTGCTCCCCCCTCTGGTCAACATATGAAATAACAAGTGTGTGTAAAAATCGGAAGGGCTCCCCCTCTGGTCAACATATGAAATAACAATTGAGTGTAAAAATTGGAAGTGCTCCCCCTCTGGTCGACATATGAAATAACAAGTGTGTTAAATTGGAAGTGCTCCCCCCTCTGGTCAACATATGAAATAAGTGTGTGTAAAAATTGGAAGGGCTCCCCCTCCGGTCAACATATGAAATAACAAGTGTGTGTAAAAATTGGAAGGGCTCCCCCTCTGGCCAACATATGAAATAAGTGTTTGTAGAAATTGGAAGGGCTCCACCTCTTGCCAACAAATGTAATAACAAGTGTGTGTAAAATTTGGAAGTGCTCCCCCTCTGGTCAACATTTAATATAACAAGTGTGTGTAAAAATTGGAAGTGTTCCCCTCTAATCAACATATGAAATAACAAGTGTGTGTAAATATTGGAAGGGCTCCCTCTCTGGTCAACATATGAAATAACAAGTGTGTGTAAATAAATTGGAAAAGCTCCCCCTCTGGTCAACATATGAAATAACAAGTGTGTGTAAATAAATTGGAAAAGCTCCCCCTCTGGTCAACATACGAAATAACAAGTGTGTGTAAGAAGTTGAAATGCGCCCCCTTTGGCCTAAATTAATTTAAAAAATAATAAATATGTACATAGAGACATACTGTAATAACTTGAAGTAAATGTTTAAGATTGAAAAGAAATTACAAACTAAAAATTCCTTAATACCTTTTTTATATTTGCATAGCATACATTATTATGAATGTTGTGGATACAAATGTTTATATATCTAGAAAGGGTGGTCCTAAAGTGGTAGGCATTTTTCGGGGGTCTCAAGAAGGTAAGAAATACATGAATGTGTGTGTGTGTGTGTGTGTGTGTGTGTGTGTGTGTGTCAGGGACTGAAGACCACGGGGGCTCTGGACCTCGGCGGGGCGTCCACCCAGATTAGCTTTGTGTCTAAAATGTTTGACGGCTCTGAGTCACCCAGCAACTCTGTGACCTTCCGCCTGTACGGGAACGACTACAACCTTTACACTCACAGCTTCCTGTGCTACGGGAAGGACCAAGCCCTGAAGATGGCGCTGGCACACCAGACGCGGGTACGCACTACACACACACACACACACACACACACAGACAGACACGCCTCTTCGCTTTGTAGCTTTAAGGTCTCCTGGGTTTTAAAGGCAACATTGGACAGGCTTCTTCCACACCTTTGACCTCCATGTTTAATAACAATAATATCTCATTTAAACTTTTAAGTTGAAAGTTTATGCCCAAATGACCAAAATCATTTCTGATATTCCTGTACTGGCCCGGTGTAGTGAAATATTCCCATATTTATTTTTCTTATCCATGACCTTTTTTATATGTACTTTATACTTTAAATAATGTAGCTTATTATTATTATTATTATCATTACGTCATAATCATAATGAAACTACTAATGATAATCATATTAAAATTATATCATGCCTTAATATTATTATAATTAGGCCATTAAAATACAAATTACAACTACTACTACTACTTATAATAAAAATAACTAAATATTAATACTAATATCAAGGCATGATAACTATAATAAAAAAATATCATATGAGCCTTAATATTCATATTTTGTTGTTATAACAAAATATGAATACTAATATTAAGGCATGATAACAATAATGATAAAATATGATCGTTATATATATATATACACTTTAATATTATTATTTTGTTATTACTATAATAACAAAATAATAATACTAATATTAAAGCATGATAACAAAAATAATAAAGGATTATCATTACATATGCCGTAATAATATTACTAATAGTTTATTATAATAAAATATTAATACTAATATTAAGGCATAACAATAATAATAAAAGATGATCATTATATATGCCTTAATATATTAATATTAAAAATGTTATTATAATAACAATATTCATTTTCAATAAGGCATGATGACAATAATAATAAATCATTATATATAACATAAATATGTATAATTTTGTTATTACTATAACAACAAAATATTAATACAATAATTAAGGCATGACGATAATAATAATAATATTCTCATTATATATGCCTTAATACATTGTTATTAATATTTTGTTATTATAATAACAATATACATTCTAATATTAAGGCATGATAACAATAATAATACATTATCAATTATATGTATATACTTAATTATTATTTTGTTATTATTAGTATAACAACAAAATAATACTAAAATTAAAGCATGATAAAAATAATACAATATTATCATTATATATGCCTTAATATTATGCCTTATTAGTATTAGTTTGTTATTATAATAATATACATTCTGGTATCAAAGCATGATAACCATTATAAAAGATTATATTATATACGCCTTAAAATTATTGTTTTGTTATTATTTGTAGTAGTATTAGTAGTAATATCATATTTTAATAGCCTAATTTTAATAATACTAAGGCATGATAGCAATAATAATAAAATAACATTATATATGTCTTATTATTGTTATTATATTATGTCTTCCCTGCCTTCCACCTGAGATAAGTGGTAAAAGATGTTTGGATATTGTATATTTTATATAAATATTATAATAATAATGCCGTAAAAAAAGCAGCAATGATTATAATAATGCAATAAAAATGACAATTATGTTATTCATATGAAAAAACAATCATTTTATTTTGATGGTAATAATAATATTGTAAAGATGACAATATTATTATAATTGTTATAAACAGTATTTGTTTTTTTAATAAATAAAAATTATTGGGGTTTTTAAAATAAATATACATGGACTTGATAGAAAAAATATAGGTATCTACAATTGAGAAAAAATAAGTATAATTGCATTTTTTTTTTTTTAATAAATGGTATCATTATTATTACAGCATGAGAATACTAATTTTTATAATCCAAAAATATTCAATACGTATTTTTTTAAATATGCATATTTTTATATTTAGCAAATAATTTACTTGGGGGGAAATTCTTTCACATATTTATTTGAATATCATTACCTCAAATACATTTCCTGGCTGGTAAATAATAAATTCCAGTGGTCACTGTTTAATAAAAGATATGGCAGATCTTTAAGGCTAAAAATGTGTTTAAAAAGACTGATTATTTTTTTAAATACCCCCAAAAATATTTGGAATTTGAGATTTACATGTGTAATAAAATATCAATACAGTAATTCGCAGCGTTTACCATTTTTATTCCCAAATTCAAATCCATTGTATTTTTATAAAAAAAAGTTAAAGTAATGACTTTCCTTTTGTCGTCCTCCTCCAGGCGGGTCCTCAGACGGTATTGGACCCGTGTATGCACCCGGGCTACAGCAAAACCGAGGACTACTCGAGCCTTTACGACAGCCCCTGCGTGTCGGACAGGAAACCCCAAGGAGCGCCGGCCAGGTTCCAGCACAGCGGCTCAGGAAACTTCCAACAATGCCAGGACGTGGTGCGAAACCTCCTGGACTCCAGCCAGTGCAAACACAGCCAGTGCTCCTTCAACGGCGTCTACCAGCCCAGCCTGCAGGGCATGTTCGGGGTAAGCCGAGAGTCTCCCAGCCAGGAAAACAATCAGTTAGAATGTTTTACAAAATTAGCTTTTCACTCAAAATTGTCTATGACTGGTCCTCAAAATTCATCCTGCAGGGCAGACAGTCCGATGTGATCCAAATCACAAGAGTGTTCCTCCCGCATCCTCCAATCATTAAAGGCCTACTGAAAGCCACTACTACCGACCACGCAGTCTGATAATAGTTTATATATCAATGATGAAATTTTAACATTGCAACACATGCTAATATGGCCTTTTTAGTTTACTAAATTGCAATTTAAAATTTCGCACGGAAGTGTCATGCTAAAACGTCGCGTGATGTCACGCATTTTAGAGGACATTTTGGTCGCATAAATTCACAGTATTATGGACAACTGTGTTGCTGAATCTTTTGCAATTTGTTCAATTAATAATGGAGACGTCAAAGAAGAAAGCTGTAGGTGGGAAGCGATGCTAGTAAATTTGTCTAATAACATCCGAATCGCTCTGCCGTCTAGTTTTATTCATTTATTTTTTTCCTAGTCCTTCACTCTAACTTTCCTCATCCACGAATCTTTCATCCTCGCTCAAATTAATGGCGAAATCGTCGCTTTCTCGGTCCGAATCGCTCTCGCTGCTGGTGGCCATGATAGTAAACAATGTTCAGATGTGAGGAGCTCCACAACCCGTGACGTCACGCGCACATCGTCTGCTACATCCGGTACAGGCAAGGCTTTTTTAGTAGCGACCAAAAGTTGGGAACTTTATCGTGGATGTTCTCTACTAAATTCTCAGCAAAAATATGGCAATATCGCAAAAATGATCAAGTCTGACACATAGAATGGAGCTGCTATCCCCGTTTAAATAAGAACATCTCATTTCAGTAGGTCAATTATTTTTATGAATTTAAGGGACGGCGTGGCGCAGTGGGAGAGTGGCCGTGCGCAACCCGAGGGTCCCTAGTTCAATTCCCACCTAGTACAAACCTCGTCACGTCCGTTGTGTCCTGAGCAAGACACTTCACCCTTGCTCCTGATGGGTGCTGGTTGGCGCCTTGCATGGCAGCTCCCTCCATCAGTGTGTGAATGGGTGAATGTGGAAGTTGTGTCAAAGCGCTTTGAGTACCTTGAAGGTGGAAAAGCGCGATACAAGTACAACCCATTTATCATTTAAAACACTAGTAACACAATTAGCAGATAAGGGATTTTCCAGAAATATCCTAGTAAATTTGTCTAATAACATCTGAATCTCTCTGCCGTCTAGTTTTATTCATTCATTTTTTTCCTAGTCCTTCACTCTAACTTTCCTCATCCACGAATCTTTCATCCTCGCTCAAATTAATGGCGAAATCGTCGCTTTCTCGGTCCGAATCCCTCTCGCTGCTGGTGGCCATGATAGTAAACAATGTGAGGATGTGAGGAGCTCCACAACCCGTGACGTCACGCGCACATCGTCTGCTACTTCCGGTACAGGCAAGGCTTTTTTAGTAGCGGCCAAAAGTTGCAAACTTTATCCTCGATGTTCTCTACTAAATCCTTTCAGCAAAAATATGGCAATATCGCAAAATGATCAAGTATGACACATAGAATGAACCTGCTATCCCCGTTTAAATAAGAACATCTCATTTCAGTAGGTCAATTATTTTTATGAATTTAAGGGACGGCGTGGCGCAGTGGGAGAGTGGCCGTGCGCAACCCGAGGGTCCCTGGTTCAAATCCCACCGCTCCTGATGGGTGCTGGTTGGCGCCTTGCATGGCAGCTCCCTCCATCAGTGTGTGAATGGGTGAATGTGGAAGTTGTGTCAAAGCGCTTTGAGTACCTTGAAGGTAGAAAAGCGCTATACAAGTACAACCCATTTATCATTTAAAACACTAGTAACACAATAAGCAGATACAGGATTTTCCAGAAATATCCTAGTAAATTTGTCTAATAACATCTGAATCGCTCTGCCGTCTAGTTTTATTCATTTATTTTTTTCCTAGTCCTTCACTCTAACTTTCCTCATCCACGAATCTTTCATCCTCGCTCAAATTAATGGCGAAATCGTCGCTTTCTCGGTCCGAATCGCTCTCGCTGCTGGTGGCCATGATTGTAAACAATGTTCAGTTGTGAGGAGCTCCACAACCCGTGACGTCACGCGCACATCGTCTGCTACTTCCGGTACAGGCAAGGCTTTTTTATTAGCGACCAAAAGTTGGGAACTTTATCGTCGATGTTCTCTACTAAATTCTCTCAGCAAAAATATGGCAATATCGCAAAATGATCAAGTATGACACATGGAATGGAGCTGCTATCCCCGTTTAAATAAGAAAATATCATTTCAGTAGGTCAATTATTTTTATTAATTTAATCAATTATCGTGCCGTGATTTTACCAGAGTAGATTTTTTTTTTTTTAGTCCCCCATCTAAAATGAGTGTGACGCCCTTGCTTGCAGGCCTTCTCCGCCTACTACTACGCCATGAGCTTCCTCAACCTCACCGACACGTCGGTGCCTCTGCAGACGGTCAAGGAGAGGCTCGCCGGCTTCTGTGCCACGCCCTGGGAGCAGGTGGCCACGCCCCAACCTTTTCACTTCCCCTTGCTGTGATGGACTCAACGTTTTGTTTTCCCGGCAGGTGCAGCAGCAGAATCCCCAAATCAAGTTGAAATATTTATTCGGTTATTGTTTCACGGGCACTTACCTCATCACGCTGCTCACGGAGGGGTACAACTTCACCGCCGAGACGTACTCCAGCATCAGATACGTGCACAAGGTCAGTGGCAGGACGCGCATCTATCCGTTTCTACCCGCATTAATGGTCAAAAGTATTTGATTTGTTATTGGTTAGCTTCAGAATAACAATGTTATTAAAAAGAATAAGAGATGCAAGCATTTTTTTGTTGTAATCAGGGAAAGTCCAAATAAAAGAGGGAGCGTAGATTTCTCTGGGGACGACACTGTACAAAGGGTACAGTGTCTATGTGTTTCTCCTCATTGAGCTAAATTGAATCCTGTCTCTGTTTAATTCCTTGCTTCTTGTCTGTTTAATAGATGTCATCGGTGTTTGAACCTGACTGTGTTAAAAATATTATACGGCTCTCACGGAAATACATTTTGAAATATTTGGCTTTCATGGCTCTCTCAGCCAAAAAAGGATCCCAACCCCTGTGAGTGAATTGTGAATTATATTTATATAGCGCTTACATAGTGACACCCAATATCTAAGTTCCATTTAAAGCAGTGTGGGTGGCACTGGGAGCAGGTGGATAAAGTGTCTTGCCCAAGGACACAACGGCAGTGACTAGGATGGCGGAAGCGGGAATCGAACCTGCAACCCTCAAGTTGCCGGCACGGCCACTCTACCAACCGAGCTATGCCGCCCCAATGTTTATGTTTAAAGCTTAGTGTTGTATCAGATATATCACATTGTAGTTAAATTATAAATAAATGGGTTGTACTTGTATAGCGCTTTTCTACCTTCAAGGTACTCAAAGCGCTTTGACACTACTTCCACATTTACCCATTCACACACTGATGGAGGGAGCTGCCATGCAAGGCGCCAACCAGCACCCATCAGGAGCAAGGGTGAAGTGTCTTGCTCAGGACACAACGTTGGGTTTATTTTGTACCCTTCGCGTTCATATTTCACTCTTTGTTGCGTTTTACTTGATTGTAAAATATGTCGATCGAAAGCGGGTGCGACAAGACAATCATATTTTGTTAATATTCAGTGTTTTATCCTTACTTGCCAACCCTCCCGGATTTTCCGGGAGACTCCCGACAAATTTTCTCCCGAAATTCCGGCGGAGCTGGAGGGGGCGTGTCCTCCAGCTCAGGACAGCCTGTTTTCACGTCCGCTTTCCCACGATATAAACAGCGTGTCTGCCCAACGACGTTATAACTGTACAATGATCGAGGGCGAGTTCTTGGTTTCTTATGTGGGTTTATTGTTAGGCAGTTTCATTAATGTCCTCCCAGGGCGGTAACAACACACAACAACTGCAGTCACGCTTTCATCTACCGTGAACAGCAATGTTGTGACACTCTTAAACAGGACAATACTGCCATCTACTGTACATGCACCACAACACCTCCAGGCAACTTCCACCCTTTACTAATACCCTCCTCCATTCACATCCCATCTCCCCGGATTGTAAATAACCAAATGTAAATAATCTATTTCTAATGTATATACTTGTTCTTATGCTATGTGAACTCACTATGTTCTCTGCTGGCTGTACATATCCTACTAAGTAAGACCTACACTGTTTCAATGTCCACATTTCTCTGTTGATGACTGAAGTACTGATATCCAGAGGTGGGTAGAGTTGCCAGAAATTGTACTCAAGTAAGAATACTGTTACTTTAGAGATTTATTACTCAAGTAAAAGTAAGGGAGTAGTCACCCAAATATTTACTTGAGTAAAAGTAAAAAGTATGTTGTGAAAAAACTACTCAAGTACTGAGTAACTGATGAGTAACCTGTTTGTTTAATGATTACGGCAACAAGTAATGCACAAAAACATAAAAATAGCAATGAGCAAATTCATAGCCAGGAATATCTCTTAAGCAACTAAAAGAATAATATATATTAAATAATAGTACATTGAAATAAAAAAAATTAAGGCACATTGAGCCACAATAACTTAACAGCACCATAGGTTCAGTAGGCATTCATTGATTGATTAAAACTTTTATTAGTAGATTGCACAGTACAGTACATATTCCGTACAATTGACCACTAAATGGTAACACCCCAATAAGTTTTTCAACGTTAATCAATTACTTAATAAATGACCAAGTCGAGGTGATCTACCTCATATATACATACACACACATATCATATATATATATATATATATATATATATACACATTTATATTTACAGTATATAATTTATATTTATTTATTTTGCCGTTTTTGTTCACATGTTAAAGGTGTTTTAATGAATATACATGCATGTTTAACATGTAGATTCTTATCTTTCACAAAGACAAAAATATAAGTTGGTGTATTACCTGATTCTGATGACTTGCATTGATTAGAATCAGACAGTATAGTGCTGATAACTTCCACATTTTCAAATGGAGGAGAAAAAAAGTTCCTCCTTCCTGTCTAATACCACATGAAAGTCGTTGGTTTTTGGCATCTTATTTGTCCAGCTTCCATATTTGTTTTTATACACTTTACAAGAAATACATTGGCGGCAAACTCCGTAGCTTGCTAGCTTGATTGCGCCGGCTTTCGGAGACTCTTATTTTGTTAGCGCAGGCGCGATGGAGCGGCACTTTTATTGTGAAGACAGGAACTGTGCGATCAGTCTTTAGGCTTTTGATGGAAAGTACGGTTGAAATAAAAAGTGTCTTTTTTCCTTTACACTTTTGATTGATTGATTGAAACTTTTATTAGTAGATTGCACAGTACAGTACACATTCCTTACAATTGACCACTAAATGTTTTAACACCCCAATAAGGTTTTAAACTTTTTTAGGTCGGATTTGACGTGTGACGGTCATGTGACCGCCTGGCTCTGTTTGATTGGTCCAACGTCACCAGTGACTGCATTTGATTGGTGAAACGCAAGCATGCGTAGATCTTACTTTGAATGCGTGTCTGACAAAATCAAAACAAACAAAACGTGCATTAACAGATCGATGAAAAAAAAAGTAGCGAGTAACGAGCTGATTGTACATGAATGGAGCGGAGTAAAAGTAGCGTTTCTTCTCTATAAATATACTCAAGTAAAAGTATGTTGCATAAAAACTACTCTTAGAAGTACAATTTATCCCAAAAGTTACTCAAGTAGATATGACGGAGTAAATGTAGCGCGTTACTACCCACCTCTGTTGATATCAAACAAAGCTCCTCATCCCACCCCCCGGATTGTAAATAATTCAATGTACATACTATGATGATTAACCTGTGTGATGACTGTATTATGTTGATAGTATATATTTGTACCATGAATTGATTAACGTGGACCCCGACTTAAACAAGTTGAAAAACTTATTGGAGTGTTACCATTTAGTGGTCAATTGTACGGAATATGTACTGTACTGTGCAATCTACTAATAAAAGTATCAATCAATCAATCATGCATATGTGACAATACTCCTCCCCTCTCAACCACGCCCCCAACTACGCCCCGCCCCCCACCTCCCGTTTTATCGTTCATAGAAAAATGTAAAATTACATTTTTTAAGGCGGTCTGTCATTAAGTTTTTAGCATTCAGACATTATTGTGAATTTTTGTGTTAGTGTCCCTAAAAATATATATATATACCAACCCCCAGACACATTTTTTACTCTAAATGTGGCCCCCGAGTCAAAATAATTGCCCAGGCCTGCTATAGACGGTGATTTTAAACTTGATAAACAAGTCAATGGCAGTTTAAAATCGTGTTTTTTTATCATTGTCGCCTTTTAGCAAAGGTAAAACCGTTTTTATCTTTTAACCTTTTTGAACAAGTGGTGCATGCTTTTGTATCAAGTGGCCTGGACTACTGCAATGGACTTTATTCTGGCATTAGTCACGGTGGCAGAGGGGTTTGTGCGTCTGCCTCACAATACAAAGGTCCTGCAGTCCTGGGTTCAAATCCAGGCTCGGGATCTTTCTGTGTGGAGTTTGCATGTTCTCCCCGTGAGTGCGTGGGTTCCCTCCGGGTACTCTGGCTTCCTCCCACTTCCAAAGACATGCACCTGGGGATAGGTTGATTGGCAACACTAAATTGGTTTGAATGTGAGTGTGAATGTTGTCTGTCTATCTGTGTTGGCCCTGCGATGAGGTGGCGACTTGTCCAGGGTGTACCCTGCCTTCCGCCCGATTGTAGCTGAGATAGGCGCCAGCGCCCCCCGCGACCCCGAAAGGGAATAAGCGGTAGAAAATGGATGGATGGATAGTCAAAAAGCTCTCTCCCAGTTGCTGTTAGTTCAGAACCCCCAATTCTTGCGAGTCTGTACTGGCTTCCTGTTCATTTTAGAATTGATTTTAAAACTTTGCTGTTTTGTTTTTAAAGCTTTACATCAGGAGTGTCTAAACTAGAGATGCGTGGTTTGCGGTCTCATCCGCGGATATCGGGCGGGTGACATGACGAAAAAATAGATTTTAATTAGATTCGGGCGGGTGGCGGTTGAACCATCCGGAAATATTTGATATACATGGTTCTGGGATCGGTATCCTTTGCCATTCAAAGAGCCATTTAAGACCCGTGTCATAAAGCGAAGAAGACAATAGGAGACGCTAATATTCTCTAGAGCAGGGGTGCCCACACTTTTTCTGCAGGCGAGCTACTTTTCAATTGACCAACTCGAGGGGATCTACCTCATTTATATATATCATTTATATTTATTTATTTATGAAAGAGACATTTTTGTAAACAAGTTAAATGTGTTTAATGATAATACAAGCATGTGTAACACATATAGATGTCTTTCTTTCACAAAGACAAGAATATAAGTTGGTGTATTACCTGATTCTGATGACTTGCATTGATTGGAATCAGACAGTAATGATGATAACGCCCACATTTTCAAATGGAGGAGAAAAAAAGTTGTCCTTTCTGTACAATACCACATGAAAGTGGTTGCTTTTTGGCATCTAATTCATCCAGCTTCCATACACTTTACAAGAAAAACATTGGCGGCAAATTCCGTAGCTTGCTTGATTGACATTCACGGCACCCGAGGGTCTTGTGAGATGACGCTGGCTGCTACCAGTTCATTATTATGAAAAAATGACAGAGAGGAAGGCGAGAAACACTTTTTATTTCAACAGACTTTCACGCCGTCCCTTCCGTCCAAACTCTAAAGGCCGACTGCACATTTCCTATCTTCACAATAAAAGCCCTGCTTCATGCTGCCTGCGCTAATAAAATAAGAGTCTCGGAAAGCTGGCGTGCACATGTGGGGATCGCTTGTGCACACCAGTTTTCCGAGACTCTGTATTTAGTTGAAGGCCACGCCCCCTCCAGCTCCGCTTGAATTTCGGGAGATTTTCGGGAGAAAATTTGTCCCGGGAGGTCTTTGGGTGAGGCGCTAAATTTCGGGAGTCCCCTGGAAAATCCGGGAGGGTTGGCAAGCATGGGTCCGAGAGCCAACTCCAGCTTGTGGTGCCCAAGACCAGACTTAAAACCAGGGGAGACATGGGCCTTTTCTGTGGTCAGCCCTAAGCTCTGGAACACTCTGGCCCTCCATTTTGGAACTGCTCCCACAGTGAAGTGTTTTAAGTCTCGTTTTAAGGCCTACTTTTATTCTTTGAGTTGCGTGGTCCTCTGTATTTTTTTTATTTTATTTTTATTTATTGTTTTAATTGGTTTTACCCTTTAAAATCCTTTTTAATCATACAGTGGGGCAAAGAAGTATTTAGTCAGCCAGCGATTGTGCAAGTTCTCCCACTTAAAATGATGACAGAGGTCTGTAATTTTCATCATAGGTACACTTCAACTGTGAGAGACAGAATGTGAAAAAAAATTCAGGAATTTTAAATAATTTATTTGTAAATTATGGTGGAAAATAAGTATTTGGCCAACCATTCAAAGGTTTTGGCTGAAAATCTCACGATACATGGCCCCATTCATTCTTTCCTTAATACGGATCAATCGTCCTGTCCCCTTAGCAGAAAAACAGCCCCAAAGCATGATGTTTCCACCCCCATGCTTCACAGTAGGTATGGTGTTCTTGGGATGCAACTCAGTATTCTCCTTCCTCCAAACACGACCAGTTGAGTTTATACCAAAAAGTTCTATAATAGCTCGGTTGGTAGAGTGGCCGTGCCAGCAACTTGAGGGTTGCAGGTTCGATTCCCGCTTCCGCCATCCTAGTCACTGCCGTTGTGTCCTTGGGCAAGACACTTTACCCACCTGCTCCCAGTGCCACCCACACTGGTTTAAATGTAACTTAGATATTGGGTTTCACTATGTAAAGCGCTTTGAGTCACTTGAGAAAAGCGCTATATAAATATAATTCACTTCACTTCACACTATTTTGGTTTCATCTGACCACATGACATTCTCCCAATCCTCTGCTGTATCATCCATGTATCAATCAATCAATCAATCAATGTTTATTTATATAGCCCCAAATCACAAATGTCTCAAAGGACTGCACAAATCATTACGACTACAACATCCTCGGAAGAACCCACAAAAGGGCAAGGAAAACTCACACCCAGTGGGCAGGGAGAATTCACATCCAGTGGGACGCTAGTGACAATGCTGACTATGAGAAACCTTGTAGAGGACCTCAGATGTGGGCAACGCCCCCACCTCTAGGGGACCGAAAGCAATGGATGTCGAGCGGGTCTAACATGATACTGTGAAAGTTCAATCCATAGTGGCTCCAACACAACACAGCCGCGAGAGTTCAGTTCAAGCGGATCCAAGACAGCAGCGAGAGTCCCGTCCACAGGAAACCATCTCAAGCGGATCAGCAGCGTAGGGATGTCCCCAACCGATACAGGCGAGCGGTCCATCCTGGGTCTCGACTCTGGACAGCCAGTACTTCATCCATGGTCATCGGACCGGACCCCCTCCACAAGGGAGGGGGGGACATAGGAGAAAGAAAAGAAGTGGCAGATCAACTGGTCTAAAAAGGAGGTCTATTTAAAGGCTAGAGTATACAGATGAGTTTTAAGGTGAGACTTAAATGCTTCTATCCATTTTGGTATCAACTCAACTGGTGGTGTTTGGAGGAAGAATACTGAGTTGCATCCCAAGAACACCATACCTACTGTGAAGCATGGGGGTGGTAACATCATGCTTTGGGGCTGTTTTTCTGCCAAGGGGACAGGACGATTGATCCGTGTTAAGGAAAGAATGAATGGGGCCATGTATCGTGAGATTTTGAGACAAAACCTTTGAATGGTTGACCAAATACTTATTTTCCACCATAATTTACAAATAAATTCTTTAAAATTCCTGGATTTTTTTTCCACATTCTGTCTCTCACAGTTGAAGTGTACCTATGATGAAAATTACAGTGGGGCACAATACTTTTTTGCCCCACTGTATTTATTTTTGTACTGGTTTTATTTTTTATTCAGTCATTGGTGGAGCTAAGGATAATACTTGAATGTTGTTTTTGATATCGTGCTATACAAATAAAGTGGATAATATTTGGATTGGTGTGGTTCAGATCAAAGGGAGCGAAGCCGGCTGGACTTTGGGTTACATGTTGAACCTCACCAACATGATCCCCGCCGAGGCGCCGGACACGCCCCCGCTGCCCTACGCCGGCTACGTCTCCATCGTCTCCGTCATCGCCGTGCTGCTCTTCGTCCTCCTCCTCCTCGCCGTCTACTCCGGCAGGCGTCGCTGCTCCAAACCGCCGCCGCCGCCACAGGTCATATAAACTCTGTGGAGGACAGCAAGATGTTTGTGAGTACCTGCACTGCTCCCGTTTGTGGTATGAATGTGATAATGTATTAATAAAATAACATCTATATACTCAGGTGGGTACCGTTTCCTTTCAAAGGCATCATGACAAAGTGTGTCAATGTCAACAATGTTCAAACCCCGTTTCCATATGAGTTGGGAAATTGTGTTAGATGTAAATATAAACGGAATACAATGATTCATTTTCAACCCATATTCAGTTGAATATGCTACAAAGACAACATATTTGATGTTCAAACTGATAAACAAGTTGGGAAAGGTGGCAATAAATACTGATAAAGTTGAGGAATGCTCATCAAACACTTATTTGGAACATCCCACAGGTGTGCGGGCTAATTGGGAACAGGTGGGTGCCATGATTGGGTATAAAAACAGCTTCCCCCCAAAAAATGCTCAGTCTTTGACAAGAAAGGATGGGGCGAGGTACACCCCTTTGTCCACAACTGCGTGAGCAAATAGTCAAACAGTTTAAGAACAACCTTTCTCAAAGTGCAATTGCAAGAAATTGAGGGATTTCAACATCTACGCTCCATAATATCATCAAAAGTTCAGAGAATCTGGAGAAATCACTCCACGTAAACAGCGTGGCCGGAAACCAACATTGAATGACCGTGACCTGTATCAAAAACCCACATCAATCTCCAAAGGATATCACCACATGGGCTCAGGAACACTTCAGAAAACCACTGTCACTAAATACAGTTGGTCGCTACATCTGTAAGTGCAAGTTAAAGCTCTACTATGCAAAGCGAAAGCCATTTATCAACAACATCCAGAAACGCCGCCGGCTTCTCTGGGCACCGAGATCATCTAAAACGGATTGATGCAAAGTGGAAAAGTGTTCTGTGGTCTGACGTGTCCATCCCATCCATCCATCCATTTTGTACCGCTTATTCCCTTTCGGGGTCGCGGGGGGCGCTGGCGCCTATCTCAGCTACAATCGGGCGGAAGGCGGGGTACACCCTGGACAAGTCGCCACCTCATCGCAGGGCCAACACAGATAGACAGACAACATTCACACACTAGGGCCAATTTAGTGTTGCCAATCAACCTATCCCCAGGTGCATGTCTTTGGAAGTGGGAGGAAGCCGGAGTACCCGGAGGGAACCCACGCATTCACGGGGAGAACATGCAAACTCCACACAGAAAGATCCCGAGCCTGGATTTGAACCCAGGACTGCAGGACCTTCGTATTGTGAGGCAGACGCACTAACCCCTCTGCCAGCGTGAAGCCGGTCTGACAAGTCCACATTTCAAATTGGTGTTGGAAACATTCGACATCGTCATCCGGACCAAAGGGGAAGCGAACCATCCAGACTGTTATCGACGCAAAGTTCAAAAGCCAGCATCTGTGATGGTATGGGGGTGCATTAGTGCCCAAGACATGGGTAACTTACACATCTGTGAAGGCACCATTAATGCTGAAAGGTACATACAGGTTTTGGAACAACATATGCTGCCATCTATTTCATGGACGCCCCTGCTTATTTCGGCAAGACAATGCCAAGCCACATTCAGCATGTGTTACAACAGCGTGGCTTTGTAAAATAAAGAGTGCTAGTACTTTCCTGGCCCGCCTTCAGTCCAGACCTGTCTCCCATGGAAAATGTGTGGCGCATTATGAAGCGTAAAATACGACAGCGGACTGTTGAAGGACTGAAGCTCTACATAAAACAAGAATGGGAAAGAATTCCACTTTCAAAGCTTCAACAATTAGTTTCCTCACTTCCCAAACGTTTATTGAGTGTTGTTAAAAGAAAAGGTGATGTAACACAGTGGTGAACATGCCCTTTCCCAACTACTTTGGCATGTGTTGCAACCATGAAATTCAAAGTTATTATTTGCAGAAAAAAAAAATTGGTTTATGAGTTTGAACATCAAATATATTGTTTTAGTAGTGCATTCAACTGAAAATGGGTTGAAAATGATTTGCAAGTCATTGTATTCTGTTTATATTTACATCTAACACAATTTCCCAACTCATATGGAAACGGGGTTTGTAACTTTTGCCTGCACAACAACAAATGTCTGAAGTGCACAGAGGTTGTTTATGCTAGACAGGTTTTTATTCGTCAAACACAGATCAGGCGTAAAGTGGAGTTAATACTTTTTACTACAAGCAGTGATGAATACTTACTTTCTTGAAAAGATTTCTTATGTCCCGCAAGCAAGGTCGCAGACAAAATGTGGACTGGATTTTGAGTGATGTGCGGAATGGACTGGAAACCGACGCACTCGAGGGGGCTCCTTACCTTACACTATGAAGTGAGGGGAAACTGAGTGAATGACGACAGGTTATATGATTATTTATTTAAACTCATATTGGGGACACTTTATAATGAATTTGTCAAATAAATAAAATAAAATATAACACCAAATATTTTAGTGGGGCTTAAAAATATTTTAGGGGGGCTCGAGCCCAACTAAAATAGGCCTAACAACGCCAATGATTGTTAGGCAGATGTACTAACCGCTATACCACCGTGCTGCCCAGGTTGTCATAAACGTTACTTATTTCATTGCAAAAAAATAACACATTTTATGAATGTGTAAATGTATTCAGTTATAAAATATTAATTTACTTTCTTCTTTCCTTCATGGATCTAAATTTGACCGCTGCGGGTATTTTTTTTCTATATTTTTATTGTAATATTTTCAGAATGTGTTTGTTCCAAGGGTGTAACGGTACGTGTATTTGTATTGAACTGTTTCGGTACGGGGGTTCCGGTCCGGTTTTCGAGGTGTACCGAACATATGTAGTAGCCGCCAAAGCTAAAGTCTTAACAAGCTGCTCCGTTCTGTCTGTTTCCTACACAGCACCCAGCATTGTCCCACCCACACAACCATCTGATTGGTTACATATATAGCGGTAACAGCCAATCAGCAGTGCGTATTCAGAGCGGTAACAACCAATCAGCAGTGTGTATTCAGAGCGCATGTAGTCAGCGCTTCAGCGTCGTGCAGATAGGTGTTTGGCAGGTGAGCAGCGGACTCTCCCCAAATTATAATAAACACCTCCCAGTCAATGTTCTAGATGATGTTTGACAAACAAACTGCAGCTCAGGTCGCTCGCAGTCCTGGCTTGAGGTGAAGGCTAATTAACTTTTAGCGTAACGTTAGCTCATTGTGCGGTGTGTGTGTGTGCGCGTGCATGTGTGTCTGCTAGTGATATAATAATGTAAGTGAATCATAAAGCCTACATGAACTCCATGGTGTTCAGGGATGAATAGTCTCTCCTATTGCTATTGTACTATTTTTTTCAGCCATGGTTACATGAATCCTTAGTAATTTAGCAGCCTAGTTTTGATTGGCAGGGTCCCTGCTATCACATGTTGATAAAAATATAATATTTACATAATAAAAATCAACTACAGGCTTCCTAAATGCTATGATAAATTAAGCATGATGAGTTGACCTGGCTTCACGGTGGCAGAGGGGTTAGTACGTCTGCCACACAATACGAAGGTCCTGGGTTCAAATCCAGGCTCGGGATCTTTCTGTGTGGAGTTTGCATGTTCTCCCCGTGAATGCGTGGGTTCCCTCCGGGTACTCCGGCTTCCTCCCACTTCCAAAGACATGCACCTGGGGATAGGTTGATTGGCAACACTAAATTGGCCCTAGTGTGTGAATGTTGTCTGTCTATCTGTGTTGGCCCTGTGATGAAGTGGCGACTTGTCCAGGGTGTACCCCGCCTTCCGCCTGATTGTAGCTGAGATAGGCGCCAGCGCCCCCCGCGACCCCAAAGGGGAATAAGCGGTAGAAAATGGATGGATGGAGTTGACCTGAAACTGTTTAATGCTGCACTTTTTATATGTAGAAGAAAAGTTTTGTCATTTAATCTGAGCAACAAGTTGAAGGAGTTTAATGTGGATTAACGTGGGCAGAATTATTAGTGTTCCCAATGTTAAAAGGATAAAGCCATTGTTTACAAATTTGCTAAATAAATAACCCAAAAATGTCCATTTTTTTTGTTTTCTTACTGTACCGAAAATGAACCGAGGTACGTACCGAACCAAAATTTTTGCGTACCTTACACAAGCTAGTTTGTTCTATTTGACTAATAAAGTCAATCTTTAGTTGATTTTTTTTTTTTTTTTTTAGTTTTAATGCCATGATGGCGTGGGCATATTTTCCTCCATGTGGCCACTGAGCTCTGCGATGAGGTGGCGACTTGTCCAGGGTATACCCCGCCTTCCGCCCGATTGTAGCTGAGATAGGCGCCAGCGCCCCCCGCGACCCCGAAAGGAAATAAGCGGTAGAAAAAAGGATGGATGGCCACTGAGCTAAAATGAGTTTAACACCCCCGGCATAGATTATGCATGCAAGTGCTGCCCCCTAGTGTTCAAACACACATTGCACATAATTATGATACTCTTATGAAGTTTTTTACATGACCTCAGGACTTGTTTTGTGTGCAGAAAAGCCGCATTTGGGTAATTTATCACTTTTTAGTGACAAACTGAACACAGGAGCAGAGTGACTATTTTGGCTTTGGGCTGCACCTGAAATCCATCCAAACCTAATAGTCATATTTATGTAACAATACAATGACCTCCAGCTAGAATTGCAAAAAGAAAAAAACTTTTTTTACATTTTGTGTTCATGCATTTGCGTCATTTTTGAACCCGGCAGACAAAACTGGAGTGATTATTTTGGCCTTGGCTGCACCTGCTGTGTTGTTGACATAACATCCTGACCTCAGACCCTGGTGACATCAGCAGTAAACATTCGGCCTTGGCGGAGGTCCCCTTAGAGGCCTTTATAATCATTGGCTAAGATGTGAACTTTCAGGTCGGAAGTGGAAAGTTCCCAGCCCTTCCTCTTGTGTTCCTACTCTTATCCGCGGGGGAGGAGCAGACAAGGAAGAAGAAAAAAAAGCGGCCATGTCTGTTTGCACTTCCCCTCTCTTGGCGAGTTCAGCTCAGTTGGCCGTGGAGGGAGGAGCCTGAGGCCGGCGTGTAGGACACCTGCCTGCCGCCCGCCCGCATGGAGGCGGCCTGCTGCGACACGGACGGGATGCCGCCCGGGCGGAAGTTGTCGGCGACGTGCTCGCTCTCCATGATGTTGGCCGCCTCGCCGTCCAGCTCCCGGATGTCCTCCTGGTAGAACCTCTGCCTGAGGCGCTTCATCTGAGGCAGCTCCACGCACGTTTCCATCAGCACCAGCATCAACAGCAGCCCCAGCAGCAGGTACACTGTGGACACACCTCATGTCACTTTTACTTACATACTACATGTTATTAGAAGTATATATTCCATTGCAAAGGACTCCACAGAAATGACTATTTTTGCCTCTTTGAGCTGTAATTTCACCCCCTTAAAATACTTCAAAACTCACCAAACTTGGCACACACCTGAGAACTGGCAGAAATTGCGATCTCATGAAAAAATAAAAACACAAAACTCTAAATCGCGCTAATTTTTGAATAAAACACAGAAGAAAAACTGCTCCGAGGAAGAGAAAACAGACAAAACTGCTTGTAACTTCCCTTAGGAATGTCGGATAGACATGAAACAAAAATTTCTATGTAGGTCTCACTTAGACCTACATTTTAATAATTGACATCCTGCAGCAAAAATCAACAGGAAGTTAAAAATCACCCCTTCAAATTAAAAGTTTTGTAAAAATCCGTCACCTTTTTTCAAGCGTTATCTCCTCAGTGTGTTTGTCGTGTCGGCTTCAAACTCGCACAGGAGAGAGATTGAGCCCTTCTGATTAAAAGTATAGAACGGAGTTTTGATTACTGCTCCGGTTTTGATTTTACGCGCCTTTAAAGAACCCCTTGGCAAAGTTACCTAAAAAATGTCATTTTTGCCTCTTTGAGTTATAATTTGACCCCCTTAAAATGCTTCAAAGTGAAAGTTAAAGCTCTACTATGCAAAGCGAAAGCCATTTATCAACAACATCCAGAAATGCCGATCTGTAATTTGACCCCCTTAACATGCTTCATGCTTCACACACATCAGGACTGGCAAAAATTGCCATCAAATAAAAAACCAAACCCCTAAAGTCATAATTGCGCCTTAGCGCCCCCTAGGAAAAAAAAATATTGCACATTTGGTGTTTTCATTCCCATAATCAAAAAATTTCTTTTTTTTTTTTTAGACTTGGCTGAACACCAATTTTTACAACTTTCAGAATGATGCAAGACCCGACCAGACTCTCAAAGCTTTGTAAGGTAGCCACAGTTTGACCCTGGAACAGACTAACTTCATTAACTTTCTATGGGGCAATACTGGTGACATCCAGGAACATTTTAATGTCACCTGTACTGTTAATAATCTTATATTTTAGCCACAATTTGACCCTGGAAAAGACAAATTCCTTGTTTTATTAAACTTTGAAGTCCGACATTTCCACTACAGCCTTGGAAACCTTTGACTACAGTTACTAGAACTTGTATGATGACCAGGGTTTGACCCTGGAACAGACTACTTTCATTAACTTTCTATTGGTCAATACTGGTGACATCTAGGAACATTAAAATATTACTTTAATATTCACAGTTTGACCCTGTAACAGACAAATTCCTCATTATTTTAAACTTTGAAGTCTGTACAGCCTTGGAAAGGTTTGACTACGGTTACTAAAGCTTTTATGATGACCAGGGTTTGACCCTGGAACAGACTATAACTTCATTAACTTTCTATAGGACAATACTGGTGACATCTAGGAACATTAAAATGCTACTTTAATATTACATGTACTGTTAATAATCTTATATGTTAGCCACAGTTTGACCCTGGAACAGACTAACTTCATTAACTTCCTAAGGGGCAATACTGGTGACATCCAGGAACATTTTAATATTACTTGTACTGTTAATCTTATATTTTAGCCACAATTTGACCCTGGAACAGACAAATTCCTTGTTTTTTTAAACTTTGGAGTCTGACATTTCCACTACAGCCTTGGAAAATTTTGACTACGGTTACTAAAACTTGTATGATGACCAGGGTTTGACCCTGGAACAGACTATAACCTCATTAACTGTCTATGGGGCAATACTGGTGACATCCAGGAACATTAAAATGTTACTTTAATATACACAGTTTAACCCTGTTACAGACAAATTCCTCATTATTCTGTTAATAATCTTATATTTTAGCCACAGTTTGACCCTGGAACAGACTATAACTTAATTAACTTTCTATAGGATAATACTGGTGACATCCAGGAACATTAAAATGCTACTTTAATATTACCTGTACTGTTAATAATCTTATATTTTAGCCATAATTTGACCCTGGAAAAGACAAAATTCCTTGTTTTTTTTTTACTTTGAAGTCCGATATTTCCACTACAGCCTTGGAAACCTTTGATTACGGTTACTACAAGTATGATGACCAGGGTTTGACCCTGGAACAGACTATTTTCATTAACTTTCTATTGGTCAATACTGGTGACATCTAGGAACATTAAAATATTACTTTAATATTCACAATTTGACCCTGTTACAGACAAATTCCCCGTTATTTTAAACTTTGAAGTCTATACAGCCTTGGAAAGGTTTGACTACTGTTACTAAAGCTTGTATGATGACCAGGGTTTGACCCTGGAACAGACTATAACTTCATTAACTTTCAATGGGGCAATACTGGTGACATCTAGGAACATTAAAATGCTACTTTAATATTATATGTACTGTTAATAATCTTATATTTTAGCCGCAGTTTGACCCTGGAACAGACTAACTTCATTAACTTTCTATGGGGCAATACTGGTGACAACCAGGAACTAATTAATATTACCTGTACTGTTAATAATCTTATATTTTAGCCATAATTTGACCCTGGAAAAGACAAATTCCTTGTTTTTTTTTAACTTTGAAGTCCGACATTTCCACTACAGCCTTGGAAACTTTTGACTATGGTTACTAAAACTTGTATGATGACCAGGGTTTGACCCTGGAACAGACTATAACTTCCTTAACTTTCTATGGGGCAATACTGGTGACATCCAGGAACATTAAAATATTACTTTAATATACACAGTTTAACTCTGTTACAGACAAATTCCACATTATTCTGTTAATAATCTTATATTTTAGCCACAGTTTGACCCTGGAACAGACTATAACTTAATTAACTTTCTATAGGAAAATACTGGTGACATCCAGGAACATTGAAATGCTACTTTAATATTACCTGTACTGTTAATAATCTTATATTTTAGCCACAGTTTGACCCTGGAACAGACTAATTTCATTAACTTTCTATGGGGCAATACCGGTGACATCTAGGAACATTTTAATATTACTTGTACTGTTAATAATCTTATATTTTAGCCCCAATTTGACCCTGTAACAGACAAATGCCTTGTAATTTTAAACTTTGGAGTCTGACATTTCCACTACAGCCTTGGAAACCTTTGACAATTGTTACTAAAACTTGTATGATGACCAGGGTTTGACCCTGGAACAGACTATAACTTCCTTAACTTTCAATGGGGCAATACTGGTGACATCTAGGAACGTTAAAATGCTACTTTAATATTACATGTACTGTTAATAATCTTATATTTTAGCCACAGTTTGACCCTGGAACAGACTAATTTCATTAACTTTCTATGGGGCAATACCGGTGACATCTAGGAACATTTTAATATTACTTGTACTGTTAATAATCTTATATTTTAGCCACAATTTGACCCTGGAACAGACAAATTTATTGTTGTTTTTTTTTTCAAACTTAGGGGTCCGACATTTCCACTACCACCTTGGAAACCTTTGACTACGGTTAATAAAAATACTGGTGACATCTAGGAATGTTAAAATGCTACTTTAATAATACCTGTACTGTTAATAATCTTATGGTTTAGCCACGATTTGTCCCTGGAACAGACAAATTCCTTATTTTTTCTAAACCTTGGAGTCCGACATTTCCACTACCACCTTGGAAACCTTTGACTACGGTTAATAAAAATACTGGTGACATCTAGGAACGTTAAAATGCTACTTTATAATACCTGTACTGTTAATAATCTTATATTTTAGCCACAGTTTGACCCTGCAACAGACTAACTTCATTAATAGGAACGTTAAAATGTTACTTTAATATTACCTGTACTGTTAATAATCTTATATTTTAGCCCCAATTTGACCCTGTAACAGACAAATGCCTTGTAATTTTAAACTTTGGAGTCTGACATTTCCACTACAGCCTTGGAAACCTTTGACAATTGTTACTAAAACTTGTATGATGACCAGGGTTTGACCCTGGAACAGACTATAACTTAATTAACTTTCTATGGGGTGACATCTAGGAACGTTAAAATGCTACTTTATAATACCTGTACTGTTAATAATCTTATATTTTAGCCACAATTTGACCCTGGAACAGACTAATTCCTTGTTTGTTTTTTTAACCTTGGAGTCAGACATTTCCACTACAGCCTTATAAAACTTTGACTAATGTTACTAAAGCTTGTATGATGACCAGGGTTTGACCCTGGAACAGACTATAACTTCATTAACTTTCCATAGGACAATACTGGTGACATCTAGGAACATTAAAATGTTACTTTAATATTACTTGAAAGCCACTACTAGCGACCACGCAGTCTGATAGTTTATATATCAATGATGAAATATTAACATTGCAACACATGCCAATACGGCCTTTTTAGTTTACTAAATTGCAGTTTTAAATTTCCCGGGACTTTTTTCTTGAAAACGTCGCGTAATGATGTCGTGTACGCGTGACGTCATGTGCTGTTATGAATATGAGCGCTGCACACACACACAGCTAAAAGTCGTCTGCTTTAACGGCATAATTACACAGTATTCTGGACATCTGTGTTGCTGAATATTTTGCAATTCGTTCAATTAATAATGGAGACGTCAAAGTAGAAAGACAGAGTCGGGAAGCTTTAGCCTTTAGCCACACAAACACGGTGATTCCTTGTTTAAAATTCACGGAGGTGAAACTTTACTGTGGATCACAGCGGACATGCATCCCGACTACATGTCAACTAGCAGGTTTCGGTGAGAAAATTGTGGTTAAAAAGTCGCCACTTACCGAATATTAGCTGAGCTTGGGCCGTCCATAAAGCTGCCGTCGACTTTCCCGAGACACTGGGCGTCAACACCCGACCGTGGACGTTAGAGATGCGCGGATAGGCAATTATATCATCCACAACCGCATCACCAAAGTCGTCATCCACCCGCACCAACATTTTATCAGAACTGCAACCGCCCGCTGAAATACATCAGAGGTCGGCCACCTTTACCACTCACAGAGCTATTTAAACCTGTTTCACAGAGTAAAGAAGACAATGGGAGCCGCTAACGTTCTCACGAATATCCAGTGGTGTTCATCCTGATGACAAGAATATGGGCGTGCTGTGAAGCCATTGCCTTTGACACCTTCAACAACATGTACAAACCGATTGTTAGTACGGTAACATGTGTGCAGCTTCAGCAATCACACGTTCAAGATTGAAAGGCATACTGGGTGACACAGAATACACTAATGGTTGTGATATAAACAACTTTAACACTTACTAATACGCACCACGCTGTGAAGCCACACCAAACAAGATTGACAAACACATTTCGGGAGAACATCCTCCCAGTAACACAACATAAACGCAACACAACAAATACCCATAATCCTTTGTATCCGTGATACTTCCTGAATATATTTTACACCCCCGCGCCCCGAACCCCGTTCACCTTACCGAAGCACGGGCGGGGGCGGGGGTTTGCTGCCAGCGGGGTGTATAAAATGGTCAGGGGTATCATGGATACAATGGATTCTGGCTTCACAGCGTGGCACATACTACTAAGAGTGTTAAAATTGTTTATATCACAACCATTAGTGTACTGTGTCACCCAGTATGCCTTGCAGTTGTGTGGGTGTTGCTGCGGGAGCCACACAGCATGTTGCTGGACTGACAAGCAGATCGTACATGTTGTAGAAGGCGACAAAGCCAATGACATCATAGCACGCCCTAATACTTATTAACTGGGTGACTGCTGGCAGTCATTCTAGAGAATATTAGCGTCTCCTATTGTCTTCTTCGCTTTATGACACGGGCCCTAAATGGCTCTTTGAAAAGGTAAAGGATACCGATCCCAGAACCATGTATATCAAGTATTTCCGGATGGTTCAACCGCCACCCGCCCGGATCTAATTTAAATCTATTTTTTTGTCATGTCACTCGCCCAACCCGCGGGGATGAGACCGCAAACCGCGCATCTCTAGTAGACATACACTTCCGACTATCAGGTACTGTTAAACTCACTAAAACCCTAGCAACACAATAGAAAGATAAATGATTTCCCAGAATTATCCTAGTAAATGTCTCTAAAAACATATAAATCCGTCTCAATGCAACGCGATTGCAATCACGTTTTGTTTTTTTTAACTTTTCTTTTTTTTTTTTCTAGTCCGTTGCTATCAATATCCTCAAACACGAATCTTTCATCCACGCTCAAATTAATGGGGATATTGTCGTTTTCTCGGTCTGAATAGCTGTTTTTGTTGGAGACTCCCATTAAAATCAATGTGAATATATGAGGAGCCATCAACATGTGACGTCATCGTCTGCGACTTCCGGTAGAGGCAGGGCTTTTCTCCAGTTGCAAACTTTATCCTGGATGTTCTCTACTGAATCCTTTCAGCAAAAATATGGCAATATCGCGAAATGATCAAGTATGACACACAGAATGGAGCTGCTATCCCCGTTTAAATAAAATCTCATTTCAGTAGGCCTTTAGTAATCTTATATTTTAGCCACAGTTTGACCCTGTAACAGACAAATTCCTCGTTATTTTAAACTTTGGAGTCGATACTAGAGATGCGCGGTTTTGCGATCTCATCCGAGGGTCGGGCGGGTGACATGACGAAAAAATAGATTTTAATTAGATTCGGGCGGGTGGCGGTTGAACCATCCGGAAATATTTGATATACATGGTTCTGGGATCGGACTTTTTTACCATTCAAAGAGCCATTTAAGACCCGTGTCACAAAGCGAAGAAGACAATAGGAGACGCTAATATTCTCTAGAATGACTGCCGGCAGTCACCCAGATAATAAATATTGGGGCGTGCTATGATGTCATTGACTTTGTACGACCTGCTTGTCAAACCAGCATCATGTTGTGTTGCTCCCGCAGCAACACGCACACGACTGCAAGGCATACTGGGTGACACAGAGTACACTAATGGTTCTGATATAAACAATTTTAACACTTAGTAATATGCGCCACACTGTGAAACCACACCAAACAAGATTGACAAACACATTTCGGGAGAACATCCTCCCAGTAACACAACATTAACACAACACAACAAATACCCAGAATCCTTTGTATCCATGACAATTCCTGACTCTTTTATGCACCCCGCGGGTGGATGACAACTTTGGTGATGCGGTTGCGGATGATATAATTGCATATCCGCGCATCTCTAGTCTATACAATCTTGGAAATGTTTGAATAAGGTTACTAAAGCTTGTATGATGACCAGGGTTTCACCCCGGAACAGACTATAACTTCATTAACTTTCTATAGGACAATTCCTGCTTCCGCCATCCTAGTCACTGCCGTTGTGTCCTTGGGCAAGACACTTTACCCCCCTGCTGCCAGTGCCACCCACACTGGTTTAAATGTAATTTAGATATTGGGTTTCACTATGTGAAGCGCTTGGAGTCACTAGAGAAAAGCGCTATATAAATATAATTCACTTCACTAATTCACTACTGGTGACATCTAGGAACATTAAAATGTTACTTTAATATTACCTGTACGGTTAATAATCTTATATTTTAGCCACAGTTTGACCCTGGAACAGACAAATTCCTTGTTATTTTAAACTTTGGAGTCTATACAGCCTTGGAAATGTTTGACTAGAGGTACTAAAGCTTGTATGACACCAGGGTTTGACCCTGGAACAGACTAACTTCATTAACTTTCTATGGGGCAATACCGGTGACATCTAGGAACATTTTAATATTACATGTACTATTAATAATCTTATATTTTAGCCGCAGTTTGACCCCGGAACAGACTAATCCCACTTAAGTCACAATGGAGGTGTTACCGGTGATGACCAGCTTGTAGACGTGGCGGTGCGGGCTGTCCTCTTTGTCGTGCCTCTCCCCCGGCACGTAGTCTCCCAGGCCGATGGTCGTCAAGGAGATGAAGCAGAAGTAGAGCGACTCCAGAAAGTTCCAGTCCTTCTCCAAGGCCCAGAAGACCCAGGCGGGGATGAAGAGCACCAGCGTGGCCACCACCGCGGCCAGGAGGGCGGCGTGGCCCACGGCGAACCTGGACTTGGACACGGCCCACCTGCGGGGGAAGTAGGAGAGGGGTCGGCGGGTCACCAGGATCATGATCCTCTGCACCATGGCGGAGAGCAAGAAGAGGGTGACGGGGATGCCCAGGATGGCGTAGAACATGCAGAACGCCTTTCCTTCGTCCGACAGAGGAACCGTATGACCGTAACCTGCACACACATGACACTAATTAGTCATGAAGTGCCTCAGACATGACACCAGGTTTACATTCAAACTGAAAAAGAAGATGCTAGACTTTGGAGGTGGGGTCACGGGGGCAGTAGCCTAAGCAGAGAAACCTTGACTTCCGTCTCCCCACTACTTTGTCCAGGTCTTCATCAGGGATCTGGAGGCATTCCCAGGCCAGCCAGGAGACATAGTCTAAAACCTTCATTAGTACTGCTAGCACGCTTTTTTTAAAGCGTGCAAATTTGGTCTCTTGTTTTAATATGTACACATGGTCCTCAAAACACTAGTCATGTATCAAATACACATTGTGTCCACACTTTATGATAGTCACACTACACTTTGTGATAGTCACACTACACTTTGTGATAGTCACACTACACTTTGTGATAGTCACACTTCATGACAGTCACACTACACTTTGTGATAGTCACACTTCACTTTGTGATAGTCACACTACACAATGACAGTCACACTTCACTTTATGACAGTCACACTTCATGACAGTCACACTACACTTTGTGATAGTCACACTTCACTTTGTGATAGTCACACTACACATAATGACAGTCACACTTCACTTTATGACAGTCACACTACACTTTGTGATAGTCACACTACACATAATGACAGTCACACTTCACTTTGTGATAGTCACACTACACATAATGACAGTCACACTTCACTTCATGACAGTCACACTACACTTTATGATAGTGACACTACACTTTGTGATAGTCACACTACACATGACAGTCACACTTCACTTAATGACAGTCACACTGCACTTTATGATAGTCACACTACACTTTATGATGGTCACACTACACTTTGTGATAGTCAAACTACACAGAATGACAGTCACACTTCACTTCATGATAGTCACACTACACTTTGATAGTCACACTACACTTTATGATCGTCACACTACACTTTATGATAGTCACATTACACTTTATGATAGTCACACTACACTTTGACAGTTACAAGTGATGTCGAGAGTCACACACTACACGTTATGATAGTGACACTACACTTTGTGACAGTCACACAATACACTGACAGTCACACACATCATGATAGTGACACTACACTTTGACAGTCACACTACACTTTATGATAGTCACACTACACTTTGACAGTCACACTACACTTTATGATAGTCACACTACACTTTAGGATAGTCACACTACACTTTAGGATAGTCACTACACTTTGATAGTAACACTACACTGTATGATAGTGACACTACACTGTATGATCGTGAAATTACACTGTAGGCTCGAGACACTACACTAGGATCGAGACACTACACTGTATAATAATGACACTACACTGTATGATCGTGACACTACACTGGAGGATCGTGACACTACACTGTATGATAGTGGCACTACACTGTATGATAGTGGCACTACACTGTATGATCATGACACTACACTGTATGATCATGACACTACACTGTATGATAGTGGCACTACACAGTATGATAGTGGCACTACACTGTATGATAGTGACACTACACTGTATGATCATGACACTACACTGTATGATAGTGACACTACACTGTATGATAGTGACACTACACTGTATGATCATGACACTACACTGTATGATAGTGACACTACACTGTATGATAGTGACACTACACTGTATGATCATGACACTACACTGTATGATAGTGACACTACACTGTATGATAGTGACACTACACTGTATGATCATGACACTACACTGTATGATAGTGGCACTACACTGTATGATCGTGGCACTACACTGTATGATCATGACACTACACTGTATGATCGTGGCACTACACTGTATGAAAGTGACACTACACTGTATGATCATGACACTACACTGTATGATAGTGGTACTAGATGGTACGACAGTGACAGTACACTGTATGATAGTGACACTGCACTGTAGGATCGTGAAACTACATGGTAGGATGGAGACACTACACTGTATGAAAGTGACATTACGTCTTATTAATTGAATTCTGGTTGAAGTCAATTAGTTTATCAATATGAGTGAGTGGATTACAAATATCGATGCAAATGGACTTCTGGATGAGTCTATTTGCCTTCATCCAGGTAGTATACTTCATCCAGGTAGTATACTTCTTCCAGGTAGTATACTTCTTCCAGGTAGTATTCTTTCACCCAAAAAAGGCCAACAAAATCCGATGTAGCAGTCTGGGAATGTGTCCCTTGTTGGCAACCTTAGTTGTTGACTTTGTGGCAGCCTTAATAGTTCTGCGTGTGCAGCCTACATACTTGATAGGGAAATGTGGTCCCACAGCCATTACATGTACACTTTAAATAAAAAGTACTCTGTCAAAAATGACTCATATTGTGTTTATACTTAAAGAGGAACTGCACTTTTTGGGGAATTTAGGCAATTGTTCACAATTATTATGAGAGACAAGAAGACAAAGATTTTTTTTTTTTTTTTTGCATTCTAATTTGTAAAAATCTGCTCATTCTTGGTGGCTAGCAATGCAGCTAATGGGAGGAATCACTTCTACCTCTGAATTACTTAAAAAAACGCATCCAAAAACCGCCAACAATAATTATATTTACATTCTGTAACCTGTAAAACCAAGCTGTAGTGACAATATTGTAAGAGCAAACACCGAGGAACAGTTTATCTAGCATTAGCGACACATCGCCTTGGGAGGGCATGCTAAGCTAATAGCTGTGAGCTAGCTACGGCAAGAGGTAAGCTAGCTACTACGACAACAACGAGGAAAAAGGAACAATTTCCATTGTGGATCTATACGGTTTGTCTAAGTCTAACAACTGAATGGCTTTTGAGTTTGTAATGCACAACAATGCGATAAGACCCCAATTTGTACTGGATGAAAAACATGAACCGTCGTACTTCCGGTTTATTTTGGGGAAAGCTCTCCACTTACGCCGACTCCGAGCTCTACATTTACAGCGTCAAGAGTCACGCCAACCTCAATTCTTCTCTGCTTCCGTCTGCTCACAACTTTTCACCCTCTCTTCTTGCTCGCTTCTATAAGCAACAGTTCATCCTCTGTATATTCAGCTTCAAAATAGATAAGGTCGTGAATGAATCCTCTTTTATTCAAAATTAGCTATCTTCGTCTTCTATTACCAAGTGTGCCATGAGTAGAACACAAGTTCCAGCAATGCTTAAAATGACCAAAATACGGTAAATATTGTATATATATTGTTATGAATGTCTGTTACTACACTATATACATACTTGCAGTGTGTATATTAAACGGAGGCTTTTGAAGCTACAACGAGGACTCCCATTACACGCAACTTTTAAGCCTTTTTTTCATCTTTGGAAACCTAACACGTGTGTTCTTGTCTCTCAATGATTGTGAACAGTAGGTAATGTTTAAAAAAAATGTGCAATCCCCCCTTAAGGAGACAAAATGGCCTCTAAGTGCATGTTTACACTAACCTCAGGGGTACCATGTGTTAGACTTAGACAAACTTTAATGAGCCACAAAGGAAACTGTTCCACACAGTAGCTCAGTTACAACGGTATAAAGTAGGCAAAAAATGTACCGTAGTAACAATATAGAATATGTCCATCCATCCATTTTCTACCGCTTATTCGGTAGAAGTACCGCGGACGGCGTGGCGCAGTGGCAGAGTGACCGTGCGCAACCCGAGGGTCCCTGGTTCAATCCCCACCTAGTACCAACCTCGTCACGTCCGTTGTGTCCTTGAGCAAGACACTTCACCCTTGCTCCTGATGGGTGCTGGTTAGCGCCTTGCATGGCAGCTCCCTCTAACAGTGTGTAAATGTGGAAGTAGTGTCAAAGCGCTTTGAGTACCTTGAAGGTAGAAAAGCGCTATACAAGTACAACCCATTTATCATTTATTTGCTTTGGGGTCGCTGGTGCCTATCTCAGCTACAATCGGGCGGAAGGCGGGGTTATAGAATATGTACTATATACATATATATATATATATATACACACACAGCATGAAATATACTGATATATAAAACAATTTCCATGTACAATATTACAGTATATGTAACAGCTGCAGAATAAAACAGAGTAAATCTAGCAGAGAATATACATTATAAACAAAGTGTTGATTAAAATGAATGAGCTGGCGACTTGTCCAGGGTGTACGCCGCCTTCCACCCGATTGTAGCTGAGATAGGCACCAGCGCCCCCCGCGGTCCCAAAGGGAATACGCGGTAGAAAATGGATGGATGTTTATAATGATGATGATAATAATGATAATAATACTAATGTTTATAATCATTATTGTACAATTTAGTACTTTTAACAGACAATTATTACACCAGGGGTCACCAACCTTTTTGAAACCAAGAGATACTTCTTGGGTACTGATTAATGCGAAGGGCTACCAGTTTGATACACACTTCACTTAAATAAATTGTATTTCTGTCTGTCATTACGTCGTACGTTTTTTTTTCCTTTTACGGAAGGTTTTTTGTAGAGAATAAATGATGAAAAAAACACTTAATTGAACGGTTTAAAAGAGGGGAAAACAGGAAAAAAAATTTAAATTAAATTTTGAAACATAGTTTATCTTCAATTTCGAATCTTTAAAATTAAAAATTAAACCGAAAAAAAAGAAAAAAAACTAACTATTTCGAATCTTTTTGAAAGAATTGAAAAAATAATTTATGGAACATCATTAGTAACTTTTCCTGATTAAGATTAATTTTAGAATTTTGATGACATGTTTTAAATAGGTTAAAATCCAATCTGCACTTTGTTAGAATATATAACAAATTGGACCAAGCTATATTTCTAACAAGACAAATCATTATTTCTTCTAGATTTTCCAGAACAAAAATTTTAAAAGAAATTCAAAAGACTTTGAAATAAGATTTAAATT